>NW_003303636.1:4110-20278 GCF_000142945.1 Phytophthora infestans T30-4
CGCGCCTGTACACTTAGATAGCATAGCGTCATAATAGACACGATTTAGAGCATTTTCGGAACTGTGTGAGCCCCGTGAGGTGTTGGGTCGTTCTCGGACACCCTGTGCATACTACTGACATGACCTGAAGGGCTGGACGGTATCGAACAGACCTGGGCAACCACTCAGCAGGGATGAGGCAACAGCTTTGACGTACCCAAGAGGCAACAGCGCGATGCGGCATCTGAATTACCATGTACAGCTGCTTGGTCCACAGCCGTGCAAGGTAATTTGGACCCGTCGGACCGTGAGCTGAGGGCTGTAGCACGTCGGCCAAGGGGAGGGCCTAAGCAAAAGCTGACTGGACCAACAAGCCCCCTGGAGTGACGATACCCCTAACTTGTTTGTAATCCGAGGAGCCGGGATGGAAATGACAGTGGTGTGTTCTATTCACAGAGGGCTTCTGGATTAGTACTGGAAAGGAAAGTTCGGGGTTCTATTCGAATACCACGTTGCTTAAGCTACTGTGTCCATGTTCTGGTGCTTATATTCATGAAATAGCTGTAAAATAGCTCCCAGTGCACTTAGACTTTCGAGTCTAACAGTCAATGTGATTTTGCTCTATCTAAAGCAGGCGACAGTCAGCTCAAGATACGAGGACATGGCAAGAGCCCCGAGGAAAAGGAAAAGGTTTCCCAACAACTGAGTAGCGGGCTTTGCTGTACAATTAACTCGACTAACTCTGTTCAATGATCCATTTAGATCAGGCGATAGACGCGTTCAAGATAGAACGACATGGCAAGAGGCCCGAGGAAAAGAAAAAGGTTCCTCAACAATTGTGTAGCGGGCTTTGGTGCAAAATTAACTCGACTAACTCTGTCCAATGGTTAGAACTACCCGCGAGGAGCTAGATGATCGCGTGCAACGAGCCCGGCGTGAGAATGCATCCCAATCCCACAAAGAATCGCGTAAGGATAGACAACTCCGTAAACAGAGGCTTCGTACCGCAGAGGCCCGCTACCGCAAGGCAATCCCAGAATTGGAGCAGCTTGAGTTAGTTGAAACCCCAGCACCAACTGAATCCGGACAGATGCGAGTAACTAAACCGGCGGTAGAGAGTGAGGAGAAGACAGAAGAAGACGATTCTGCTGAGCATCAACGACGATTTGAGGAGGACTCCCATCGCAAAGACCCTGTCGTCAATGCCCACGGTTTCCAGATTGGAGCGTCAGGGAATGCAGATGACGATAGAGCTGCGGCTAAACGTGCGCGCGATGCGGAAAGAGCACGGACCAGGCGAGCTGCTATGACGAGCTCACAAACACAACGAGCAAGAGCGAAGGACGCGGACAGAAAAAAAATTCGTCGAGCTAATAGATCCGAGTCTCAGGTTACCCGAGACCGTCGACAAGAAGCCGATCGAGCAAGGGTACGGCGCGGCAGAATGCCACCAGAAGTGTTTGAAATTCATCAAGAATACCTTCGAAACGTCCAAGCCAGCCATAGAGCCTCAAGATCAGAGGCCTATCGCCTGGACACTAGGGCTCGCGATGCGACGGCACATGAGGCACGCAGGGTATGCATGACCGATGACCAGCGTCAAGCCGAGCGCAACCAGAACACTGCATCACGGAGAGAGCTCAGAGAAGGCATGTCAGATGAACAGCGGCAAGTAGAGCGCTGCCAAAATGTTGCAGCACGGAGAGAGCACCGAGAAGGCATGTCAGGTGATCAGCGACAAGCAGAGCGCGCGAGAGATGCATCTGCGCGGCGAGAGCACCGAGAAGGCATGCCCGAGGAACATCGACAAGCAGAGCGCGAGCAAGATACAGCAGCGCATAAAGATCACAGAAGAGGCATGTCGGAGGAGCAGCGACAAGCACAGCGCGCCCGAGAAGCTGCCGCGCTTAGAGCACGAAGGGAAGACATGACGTTGAACAAAGGAAGCAACGAATGGAACAAGAGCGGTTTCGCAGGCGATCTAAGCAGTATAAGAAGGGTCTCGCGTACCACGATAGTTTTGACCCTTCCACGGTGGCTGGTGGCCGTCATTACTTTACGCGTTACACGGACGACAACGGGGAGAACGAGCGAGTTTGTCACTACTGCAACGCTTGGAAGTTTCCGCAAGAAACCGACGGATGCTGCTGTCGTAACGGACTAGTATTCGTTCCATCTTCGCGAACAGCACCTGATGCTCTACTATCACTTTTCGAAAACTCGACCTTCATGCGGTCAATCCGAGCCTACAACAACGTATTCGCATTTACGTCCATGGGAGCTTCGCGGTCTCGGCCTCTCAACGTCGACGAAAGCGTGACACGGAATGGTGTCTACAACTTCCTTGTACAAGGGTCAGTGTGCCACCGTATGGGATCATTACTGCCTCCAACATTCGGCCGCTCCATGTATGCCCAAGTTTACTTTAACGATCCAAACATGGATGCCCGTGTGAGAAGCCGTATGAACATGACCCAAGGCCTCGATCGCGCCGTTATGGAAACGATTGACCAGATGATGGTGGCGCACAACCCGTACACCCAAGAATTTATCAACGCGCGTAGATTTTTGATAGATCGTGGTTGGGATGCGTATGCAGCAGCCATCAGGGAGCACGAACGACGCCGCTCGGCAATGGAAGACGTTGATGACCATGACCCGTCGTTAGCCTTGAGTAATTTTCTTCCGGAGGGGGATCACCTCAAGCTGCGTCTGCACGTCACACGGAATGCGAACCCGGGTACGCATAACGCCCCAACTGCATCAGAGGTGGCAGCCGTTGTGATCGATACAAACGCGGCTGAGCATCGGGATATAATCCTACACACGACAGGAGGAGGATTCAAGCGCATTTTTGAGACTAGCGTTACCTACGACCCGCTGCAGTACCCTCTACTCTTTCCGTACGGGGATAACGGCTGGACTTACTTTATCCCCTACGTTGGTAATCCCGTCGATCGCCACGGTGACCCCTTAACCATGTCCGTTCGGGAATATGAGGCGTATCTGCTTTACGACCGGACGGTTAGTAATTCTCTTATCCTGCGCGGTGGGCGACTGACGCAGCAATACTGCGTTGACCAATGGGCCAAATGCGAACAAGAACGCCTGCGCTTCATCAAGAAGAACCAGCTTCAGTATCGATTGGAAACCCTCCAGGGACTCACGGACGCGTTGCGTGGCGAGTCTGTTGAAATCCACAGAATGGCAGCTGACGACGAGGCGGCCATACGTAGGACTCGGCGTGGGAATAACACGGAGCAGGAGTCAGCGGAGCCAGATGCGGGTGAGGTTGGACGCAAGATCATCATACCTCCGAAGTTTACAGGTGGTCCCCGCTACATGTACCAACGCTTCTTGGATGCCATGGCTATCGTCCGTGAAACAGGAGCCCCGAACCTCTTTATTACGATGACATGCAACCCGAACTGGCCTGAGATCAAGGAAAACTTACGCCGTGGGGAAAAGGCATCCGACCGACCGGACATCGTGGCTCGCGTGATCATGGAGAAACTAAAAGCTCTTAACAAGGATCTCGATGAGGGTGTGCTGGGGATTCAAGCCGCTCGAGTCCACGTAGGGGAATATCAGAAGCGTGGTCTTCCCCACGCCCACATACTGCTTATCCTGCGTCCGGAGGACAAGCCCACTACCAAGGAAGACGTCGATAAGCTGGTGTCCTCGGAGCTCCCGGATAAAGAGAAGTACCCCGAGCTGTACGATACGGTGATTTCTAATATGCTGCATGGACCCTGTGGTCAACAGAACCCGAACTGCCCGTGCATGAAGAACGGAAGGTGCTCCAAGAAGTTTCCAACGGCGCTCGCGGACGAAACGGTGATGACCCCCGACAAATACCCCACGTACAAGCGTGGTCGCCGTCCGGATGGAATTTTGTGCCATAAGGGGAAAGTATGGGACAACTCGACCATCAATCAATGGGTGGTCCCGTACAATCCGTTCCTGTCGCAGAAATACAACTGCCACATTAACGTCGAGGTTTGTGCTACGAACAAGGCCATCAAGTACATTTACAAGTACGTCTACAAGGGCTCGGACATGACGACAATCACGATTGAAGGCGAAGAAATTCGGGCGAACGAAATTCTTCAGTATCTCCTTGGGATGTATATTTCTCCGGTAGAAGCTTGCATGCGGCTATTCATGCATCCAACACAAGGATCAACACATTCTGTCGTGACGCTACCTATCCACTTGGAAAGAATGAGCATGGTTGCTTATCGCGACCAAGCGACGGCCCCCCAGGTTCACAACTTGATTAACCGCGGGGACAGATCAATGCTGACGGAGTTTTTCAAGCTGTGCGCGCGTAACCCAGAAGCTACGGTCAATCTACTGTACAAGGATGTACCGCGGAAGTACAGGTGGACGGAACACAAGACGTGGGAACCGTACAAGAAGTACGTTGCTTCTCTGGGACGCTTGGTACACGTATCTCCGCAGGACCCGGAACGCTTCTACTTGCGACTTCTCCTGTGTAACCGACGCTCGCCTAAGTCCTTTGCGGATCTTCGAACGGTTGATGGTACGGAACATCCTACATATCAGCAAGCCGCTTTGGCGCTTGGATATTTGGAAAATGACGACGAGTCGATACATTGCTTACGCGAAGCCGCCGAGGTCAAGATGCCGTACCAGCTACGCCAGCTCTTCGGCATCATTTTGGTTTACTCGATGCCTGGCAATGCCAAAGATCTATGGGACAGATTCAAGAAGGATATGTCAGAGGATCATGCACGAAGCATTGAGGAAAGAGACGCAGACCTGCATAATGTACGCGAAGAGGAGGTGCGTCTTCGAATGGCGGAGTACAAGGCGTTGAAGAACTTAGCTGATTACTTGGTTTCGAACCAAAAGTCCCTCGACATGTACGGCCTTCCTCTGCTAGCCGATTACGACGATGTATCCGCTTAAGTGGACGACCCGGATACAGCGTCTGTTGATGTTGTCCAGCAAGAGATTGACGCGTACCCCCAAAACGAACTGGAGCATGTTGCGGAGCAGGCAGACCACTTGAACAGCAACCAGAGGGATATTTTTGACCAAGTTATTGCTGCTGTGAGCAGACCGGTTGGAGGGGAGAAGCATTTCTTTTGGATGGTCCAGGTGGAACGGGAAAGTCGTTTCTACTCGAGCAAATACTAGCGCACGTTCGGATGCAACGTAAGGTTGGCATCGCGTCATCGAGTGGGATTGCAGCCACGCTGTTAACTGGAGATCATACCGCGCATTCGACGTTCCGGATTCCCCTCCAGCTAACAGAGACGTCGACGTGCAGCCTTTCATGGCAGAGCCAAAAAGCCGAATTGATTCGTAGCGCGAGTTTGATCATTCGGGACGAAGCGCCGATGATGAACCGAGCCTGCTTTGAGGCTGTTGACAGGTCGCTTCGGGATATTATGAAGAACGCTCTGGAGCCATTTGGCGGAAAGGTAATGGTGTTCAGCGGTGATCACCGCCAGATTCTACCTGTACTGAAGGATGCTACGCGTGCGGAGACGATTCAAGCTTGCTTTAAGTCTTCGCTCCTATGGGAGCATTTGCGTCAAGTGCGGTTAACCGAGAACATGCGTGTCCGCACCGCCCCAGACGCGGCCAGTGCGGCTGAGCTAGCGGAATTCTCTGATTTTTTACTTCAAATTGGAGAAGGCCGTTACCCAGGCAACCATGAGATCGGTGATGGCGATATATGCCTCCCACGCGACATGTGTATCATTCCAGAACGACGGGTACAACAAATGACCTCTGATGAAGAAGACGCGGATATGGAGCCTCATCCACGTTTCAGGCTACTACCTCCGGCGGACGAGGAACACGAGCGAGACTTGGACGAAGTTGAAGAAGACCGACGAGTCCGCAACGTCAACGCACTAATAGATGCGGTATACCCGGGCGTTGATACTGAGAATTTACCGTATAAATACTTCGTTGAGCGAGCCATACTAGCCCCCACAAATGCAAGTGTTCGGCGTATCAACGACATGGTTGCGGAACGGCTATCGGGTGAAACGAAGAAGTATCTCTCGGTGGACAGCCTCGAAGGGGTCGCGGATGCAAATATGTTTGAGCAGGAGTTCTTAAAATCTCTTAGCTTTTTCCGGTATCCCTCCGCACAGGATTGTTCTGAAGGCTGGAACACCTATCATCATGATTAGAAACCTGAATAGCGACGCAGGACTTTGCAATGAAACGCAGCTTCGGGTTGTGTCACTGCGCGAGAGAAGCATCGAGGCCAGCATTATGTCCGGGCCGTTCAAGGGTAAGAAGGTGTTCATTCCTCGGATCGTCTTTTATAGTGAGGACGATGACAAGGAGTTTCCGCTCAAACTCAAGCGTAAGCAGTTCCCCGTGGTGTCAGCGTTTGTCATGACTATCAACAAGGCCCAAGGACAATCTATCCTATCTACTTGGAATCACCGGTCTTCGCACATGGCCAGCTGTATGTGGCTTTGTCGAGAGTTACTTCAAGGAAGGCGATCAAGATTGCTGTGGATCCAGAGGCCATCGATGAGGACGGGAACGTACACACCAACAATATCGTGTACAGGGAGATCTTTGGGACGCGGACTTGGTAGGGCACGTAATACATATAATACATTTTAGCTTTGATTTCAGAATGTTCTTTCATCCGCCGCAGCGCAGCGGAGGCGGACAGCCCACACTACACCAACCAACCATGCCCTAGCGTCCGCGGAGCGGGCGCCCAGACCGCTAGTTTCCCGCTCCCTAACCTTGTAGCCTGTCGGTCTGTCCGTCCGTCTGTCCGTCGCATTCCCCGTCTTGCTGCTTTTTCCTGCCTTTTCGCATGGCTACATCCGGCCTGGCTAATACAGTTTCGTCCCATCTTACCGACCGCGCCTACCTTTCTGACTCGACCTAAATATGCCAAAATTACAAATATATCCAGAAGCGTTACACAATTAACTCGCGCCCTGATTGGGTAATACCTGCTGACCTGCGACACTGACTGGATCTGTCGCACGATCAGACCGTCTCTCTCCCTCGCGATTAGACGTAAGGTAAGAATTTCTGCCGAGCACGAAACGCATCGATTGGTTGCAAACAGCTAGGCGAGCTGCGCAGATACTTGATTATTGACATTCAGCGACGCAAAACCTATCGTATGTACTGCAAATCGGGCACAGTAACCACTTTATTTTCTAAGAGCTCTGCACACTTCTCAAATAGAAATATTTATTATTATTAATGTAGACTTCACAGACCAGTATTTTGTAAGAGCTCTGGGATGTTATTTTCCACACATCTTTCAAAGTAAAGACGATATTAATAGTATTATTATAATTAATATAAGCTTCACAGGCCGCATTTGTAAGAGCTCGGCGATGCTATTTTCCACACAATTTCTAAAGAAGAGACGACAGTATTTTTGAAATATTAAAGTAGGCTTCACGACCAGCGCTTTTTGTAGGGACTTCGCGAATATATATATTTTTAACTTCACCTGACACTCACCACTGCCACCGTGCAACGAAGGCGCGCGGCTGCACGGTCATTGCGCTACCTGCTCCCGTGCACCGCACCCGACGAATGCATGCGCGCACGATAGATAATTGTTTTAGTCAATTTAAATTGCATGTAAAGTATGTATTTGTTTGGAAATCTGATAATAACCCTCGCAAGTTGACCGTTCGAAACGTCAGGTACATTGAGCAAAAGAAGCAGCAGAAGAGCAGGTGATTTGGATATACATCCTTATAGCCCCTTACCCCGCATAGTTTTTGTATACTGGCTGACGGTGCAAGGCTTGGGGTCGCACATACTGTAAGCTGACTGTGGCGCTACCAAGCGTGCTGACGCACCTATAGAACGTAGCGCGCTTCATATAATAACTAGCACGAGATATGTACGGTGTACCTCTGCAAGCTGGCCGTCCCTATCTGCATACGCGTCACCGTAGATGGCACGTACACTCGCTCACGTGGGCTCACGCAAAACCATGTTATCTGTACCATCAGCTCTTATAGCGTATATTGCACTAATTGGCGCTCACAATTTAAACCACAGTATTGAGTGGGAACTACGTGCGACGAATAAGCTGCTGTTTACATAGATACTACCACTGCGTGACAGTGCAGACCGTACAGATGGACGTGGCAAGTCGATGATTCTGAACGCAATATTGTACTTTAGTGTCCTGTCCATAATGACCGAGATAAGAGCTCGGTTGAGTCGCGGATGACTATAAGGTGTACCCGCCTCGCGCGTATATATCGCGTTGGCTACTGCTAACAGACGCGCGTTCAGCATACCTGTATCGCTGCGGAATGGCCTGTGCCCAGTTAGTGACGCGCTTGATCATACAGACTAAAACATCAATAGCGTAAGCACAGAAAGCTAGCACGATGACGCAAACGTCCCGATAAGGAAACAGGGACCCCATGCATAGGTTGGGTATCACGAGCGCGTGGCAAATACACTCATTAACGACCTCGCGAGATATGCACGGACACATTAAATAGCACGCCGAGCTGATAAGTAGGCAGCGAAAGTACTCCATCTAATGTACATGAACTATTATTCAATTAAGGTCTAACCATCACTACGATCTGATACTCTGCCTACAGCCATATATCGTCGTATGTTGCAGCCGGTCAAAAGAATGTGCGCGCAGTGGTGCCTCTTCGTCCGATCTGGACGAGGCCTTTTGTCGTACATATCGGACCCAGTATTTTGTCAGTCGGAAAGGATTTACGCCACTCTGTCAGTCTGTAGCTTTACAAATAAGTCAGAAAGTACGTCAGCTATGCACGTAAGATCAATGCATGCGGAAGATAGTGGAAATACCCTTCAGTAACATCACAAACAGCTCAGCAGAATAACTTCAAAGCATAATATTGATGTTTGTGGCGACCATCCGCAAATACTACCTATCCTAAAAGATACTTCGCGCGCGGAGCTGATTAACATTGCTCTATTCGACCGTCGCAATCGATGATATGTGTCGATTGCCTCACGGCGATGACGTGCAGATGGGTAAAATGTGTGAGTAGGCGTATTTACTCTAGCTACACTGGGATTCCTCACCGATCTACGCATATTTCGTAGCATCACTGATACTGACATATCTTCGGAACAGCATTTGTTAGCTTTGCAGCCATGCGCGCCTCCAATTGGCGTCATTTTAGGAGCAATGCGCTTAAACGAGATTATAGACAAAACCTTCCCGGGTAAGATTATGCTCTTCTTGCAGATCACGTTAAACCCTGGTCGTGTCTACCATAACATGTGAGCACTAAGGATACTGTGTGCGGTGTTGTTTTGGAACGTAATATACGTAGATCACAGTATACATGTACTATATGTTGCTTCGCTTTGAGTAGAAATTCTAAGCCCACCGCAGCGCAGCGGAGGTGGTCGGCCCTCTCTACACCAACCAACCATGCCCTAGCGTCCGCGGAGCGGGCGCCCAGAGCGCTTGTGCCATCCTAAAGTATCAAGACTAGCACGGTGTCTGTCCGTCCGTCACACGAAACGCTCAGGTTTTTGAGCATTCTCATTGGCTGTCGAGCGGGGCCAAGGCGGCTCCAATTGGTTAAAACTAAATTATGTAGCTTACATCAGGAAATTCATGTGGTTCACAGAGCACATATGGAGATTTGCACCAGACTATCCATTATCCGATGGCGGCATCGCTTAAATACTACGAAGTTTAATTTGTACTATTTTTATATAGCATGTTGCTTTTAATATTTGAGTGCTACTTATTCTCAAATGAAATAGCCTCTAAAGACGCTTCCTATGCTGCAAGGTGCTCAGCGTACACGTAGGAATGCGCGTTTCGAGGGCATTTCATTAATACACGTAATATTCTGTACTTAATGGTTTCTGCAAGTTACAATGACTAAAATAATAGCTACAACTGTTTTGTTGTAGAAATATTAAGAACATGTCTGAGTGTGAGGTAACTGATTGAGCTGCCAAATAGTAGTACCGGTACACGTACAACAGAAGCTGGCCGTAAAAACAACGCTGTGCCAATAAACGTTGTCATATGATCCATAAAGATAAACAGTTTTAGATTGAATAGAATGAACTCATATGTGTTACTGCTGTAACCATTGTTTTCTAAGAGACTGCTGTAAGCCATCGTTTTCTAAGAGTTGTTAGGCAGCAAAATCCGATACTACCTAGCTGGCGGACGTGTCGCCGACAGGGCCGTAGGATACCCGTATAAATGGAGCGCCAATACAACAACAAAACACGAGAGGTGTTTATTATAGTTGGCTAAGTAGACACCATTAAGAAACGTTAATAAACCTGGAGCCTAAATGACGTCCAATAATCCTGGAATCATCGTTAAATTATCGAATAGAAACCACTACCGTCAACAGCAGCAGCAGCAAAGCATCTTGCGACACAATATCCAAGTGCTTCAATCATAACTGGCACAGATTCGAGTGCTAATTCTGAATCAGCACAAAATGAACGCCACATACATTAAAATTAATTTTATTTTATTGTTTTAGCTTTCATTGAGTTTGATATGAGAAGTGAGCAATCTTTAGTTACGTACAAGCTGAAATAGGCAGTGCAGGCAGGTGTTAATAAGTAGTTCAAGCTGGACAGGCCATTACTATCGTTTGAGCTGATGTGAGCTAAGTTTCATAGCGGCTCAGAAATGGTCCGTGATATCGACCACGACGCTAAACTTAACATATTGTGTAGCGTTTGTATAAGTGTTATTTGAAGTGCTGGTGGTTTTGGATGGAGGATGAAGATACAGTGATAGCCAGCAATAAAAAAGAGATTGCATCAAGAATCTTGATATAAGATCATTCGAATATTTATTATTAAATCTGGTAAGCATGATGCTGACCAATTACACAAGTCAATTTAGGTACACATGGGTTCAGCGTCTTTTGTCCAATAGTTGCGGCAGCGGATGGGAACGCTCGGTGAGAACGTCGATACGTTCATGCTTACCCTTACTGTACCACCGCGTATGCGCCGTCGCTCGGCTAGTGAACTAATTTTTGTGGTTAGGCCTGGAGCCCATAATTTTCAAAAAACGTACCATACCGCAGGGATATCTCATAGCGCCTGGACATCTCACTAAAGCACATTTTGAAGTAGCCAATAAATAAGCCCGAGGCACGAGATAACAGTGGTACATCTTATAAAGCACACACGATTTACAGTGAAATTTCAATTATAAAGATCAAATTTTCTCAGCCAGTCACTCAGGATTGCACTCGATACCAGCAATCTCATTTTTATTTTGCTGGAGGCGTGATGGCACGAACAGGACGCCCACGCAAGACGGGAGGCAGCGGCGCAAAGCCAAAGCAGTACAAACGGGTTGGTGTAGCTTATGAGTATAAGTTGCGCGTTCTGAAATATTTAGATACATCAACAATGGCGGCTACGGTAGCAGAAAATTTCCCAACTAGCAATTCTAACTCGAAACGACGGCAGGAATACGCTTGGAAGAAGCTGAGAGCTGTCATAAAGGCCAAGGTTGCTGGTGGCTCTCGTTATCATCAGCGTAACCGCACCCTCGGCATGAGTGCTACGCTGTCAGCGGAAGTAGAGAAGCAGTTGGTGGGGTAGATAAACGAGCTGAGAGCCGATGGTGTGCCTGTGACGAGCATGATGTTCAAGTTGCAAGCCCAGGAGCTTTACAGGACCAGAGGATCACGCAGTGGTCCGTTCAAGGCCTCCTGGAGCTGGCGAAAGCATTTTCTGCGCCGCCACAAGCTCTCTATTCGCCGCCGAACCCGAGAAGGGCAGTGTACACCGGCCGACGCAGAGCAGAAGGTGGAGGAGCTCAGCAACCAAGTGCGTCTCAAGATGGATGAGCTCGGTGTTTCTGTTGTTTACAACGCTGACCAGACCGGTATGTACCAAATATTCACAACGTGTGAGACGTGGAAATAACATTATCTGCTAGGGGTCAACTATAAGTATGTGCCTACCTCTACAATCACTACTCGCGGGGCCATGGGTGAAGTGCGCAGGGAAAAGCAAAGAGCGGGTGACTGCAATGCTGTTGGCCGCAAGCAACGGCTCAAAACGAAAGCCTTTCCTCGTCTTCAAGACTCGACCATCGACCAAGCCCGATGTCGCGAGGGAGAACAAAGTGATGCGCCACGGTTTTGGGCGCAGACTTTGGGACGAGGTTCACCCGCTTCAACAAGGTGTCCATATCAACGGCAATGCCGCTGGGTGGTGGAACAGTGAGCTCTCTATTGAGTTTCTGTCTGTACACTTCGGTCAGCGACCGAACATGCACGTGCCTATTCTTCTGTTCTGGGATGACTTTTCGGGTCACTGGCGGAAGAATGTATTAGTCTTTGCTCGTCTTCTCAACGTCGTGCTAATGAAGGTGCCTCCTGGATACACTTACGCGTGCCAGCCGGCAGACGTAGCATGGAACAAGCCACTCAAGGATTTTATAAGGAAGCAGTGGGTCGAGTTTTTATTAGGACAAATTCGAGGGGCACCCGCTGGACGCACTACTTTCAAGATGTCACCACCAACACGACTAAATGTGGTTCGCTGGATCACATGCGCGTGGGCATCTCTCGCTTATACTACAATCACTGGTGGTTTCAAGAAGGTCAAGCTAGCGATCACCACAACGCTGATGCCACCACAGCCGACACCACACGCACCACCAGCGTCAGACTTGGACCCACGCGTCAGGCTACTACTGCTGAGCAACGTCGCGCTACAAACTGTTGATCCAGCGAAGGACATCGACTAAAACGAGCTCGACGGCGAAGAAGAAGGTGCCGAAGGCGACCGCTTGGCTCAAAACGACGGCTCTTTGCTAACACAGGCGATCAAAAGACTACCGGGAGGAATCGAACCTCCATCCTCCCACAAGGGGAACGTTTCCGTTAAGCTATGGTAGTAGGTCTTCACTGGACCTGCGCAGACCATCAGCAGCACCGTTAAAGCTTGAATACACGTTGTAGATATCGAAGAAGAGCTCGTAGCGCACCAGCTCGTGTTGAACGGGGATTTAACCATTGTTATGGCGGCAGCCCTCTTAGGACACCCAGTACCCCCTCAATTCGCTTCGCAGTCAATCCAACACTGAATGGCTTGGCCAGAAGGCAGCCAAAAATATCGGCCAGCCGATGCATGTCTATAGACCTTTCCGGTGGAACAGACTGTTTACTGGATTTTTACCGGATGGAAATGAAAATTTGCAAGATTGGAATGCACATGTATTTTCTTATGAGCCCATATGCTGGGTGAACAGTCGTGTACATTGACTGTGCTCTTTGAAATATCCCCTGCGGTAACTTAGAATAGCGGATTCCCGAGATTTGTCCAAAACCGTTACTTTTGTTTAGAATTGATGAGCCTTCTAAAATATCCCAGATTTGTGACGTCACTAAAGCGCGAATGCACGATTAATTTAGAGGTACGACTTTTAATAATTAGAGTGAACGGTGTACAAGTACAGTATAAGACTTCACCTTTTTCAGATTTTGGCCACTACAATTCTTCAAATGCGATCAAAATTGGCCAATCAACACAGCTGTTTAGCCGCGTAAAGTCCCGGTGATCTATTAAAATCGGACCAAAATTGACACGTCGGCGAAAACTACCGGTGCTAACTTTAAGAACCAAAACGACTTTCGCGTTCTTAATCGGCTATAGGCGTTTTGTTCCAAGCTGTTCGCATGCAGTAGTCTTGCCCAAAGCTAGGTGCACTAACCGACGCAGTTACACGTAATTCAGCGCACTAGATCAAGAGTGAGCGCCCCGAACGCTTTATTTAAAAGCTAGCTCGAAAACGTACCTTTACGCTCTTTCCAAGGCTTTCCTGGCAACGTTAAAGTAACGAGAAAACAACTACGTTGATAGTACGCTGCGACTAGAGTCTGGCCACCGTTTTATACCATTCTCTCGCTAAAAAGCACGATTTTAGCGAAGAGGCCGCAGCTCACAACTTTTGCCAGGCCTACCTCTGTATTGTAACAAGTTTTCGGTTGCCTGCTTGCCGGCAGGAAGTATAGCTGTTGGTACCTGCTGCGCTGTTTCGCCAAGGCCCGTGTTCTTGGCCTCGTTCGTTAAGTAGCTCAACACAGCTCAAGCCGCCTAAGCCGCCGGACTCACGTCCTGTTCATTAACATACTCGTGCAATGGAGACCTTTATAATCTCCCCTGTACTCGCTCTCATTCTCGTTCTCGTCCTTGTTCTCGTTTAAACGTCACTGCTGTTTTACAATTTGTCAACAAGCTGCCCAGGTCCCGTGTCAACACCTTTGCGCACTCCGAAACCTCCAAGCGGTCCGTAGTGTCGTCGTTCGTGCTCGTACCGCCGTGAGCCTTCACCTGTCGCCGCCTCGGCCACCCAGCTGCAACACACGCACAGTGACGCGTCCGTCACTGCCGTCGTACTCGTCTCTGTGCTCGTCAAGTCACCCAACTCGTCCTTCTTGGCCTACTCGCCTTCTCGTCGTACACACCACTCGCTGTCGGCCCTGACTCGTTCTGTTCGCTTCCACTTGCTCACTCCGTGGCAAGTTTGGCACTGAGCGAATGCACCAGCCGGCACTGGTTCACCCGCCGCTCTTGGAGCACTGGATCGCCCTTGGTGGGCTCACCATCTTGGTCCCTTCATGGGGACGCCTCAGCTAAAGATCTCGAATGAGTGGTTCACGTCGCTCGGCACGTCTCCGTTGGTCGTGGCCGGTTACTGTCGCCTGCCACCCATCCGAGCTTCGTTGTTCTTCCTCGCCGTATCAACTTCCGTCTGGAGTGCCGTGTTGTTCTCTAGCGACACGCCACTGTTCGCCACCGCTCCGTTCAGGGTGTGGCTGTGAAACCACCCTGTTACAGTATTATACTTGGCTATAGTATTGCATAGAGTTGATGAGAGGGTTAAACATTAATGAAGCCGCCCTTGGGTAGATACCTGTACTTTGTCGCATTTATCCACTCGCAGAGCGCTGCCAACAGACACTACAAGCCGTAGGTACTTGTAATTTTACCTAGAGCCAATTTTGTGATAGAATACTCCTCCGAGCCGAAGGAGTCCGGGCTTCCGAACCAACTTCTTTATGAATAACATAGAGCGATCTCTCTTCTTTTAGTGCGCCGATTTACGTTTACCCGCATCGGTAGATACTCCTAACTGTGTAAAAAGCCCTGCATATCAACAGCTAGGAACGAACGCCTATTGCCGATTACAAACGCAAATGTACGCCTTCGTTCTTATACTTTGTGCCGGACCCTAAAGGCGTTTTTCTGCAGTTTTGTCAGTTCGGCTCCAATTTTAGAATGGCGACCAGAATTGGATATGTCCTGATTAGCTGCCCTTATTGGCCAATTTTCAGAGCTGGGGGGCGTGATCAGTAGCCAAAATACCAAAATAAGTACCAGCACTGTACGTTTTTCCGATTCCGTTTTATTATGTATGAAGGAGAGGCCTTCATACTTCTGCAACCTGATTATTACTTTACAGCTGCTATTTTTTTCATAAATTGCAAATTGATTCCCAAGGATTGGTTTGAGAACGATTTCCTGCTTCTTACGCTATCACGATTTGGATTCTCGCCTGACTTCATAGATATGATCAAAAGGGTTACACGCCGGAACAACAGCTCAATTCCTAGTCAATGGTGTATTATCAGATCCGCTAGAAGCTACGTCAGGTATTCGCCAAGGCTGTCCTCTAGCGCCATTACTCTTTATTCTTGCAGCTGAAGTGCTAGCGTTGGCAATCCAGCAAGATGACACAATTCAAGGCATTGAGGTACCAGGAACTACAGCCGAACGACACAAGTACTTGGCCTTAGTAGATGATTCTACCGTATTTCTACAAGAAACTAATAAACTTCCGCAGGTAATGCCGTTAGTCAAAAGATTTGGGACTTGTCCGGCCTACAGGCTCAACCAACCAAGAGTCAAGTGATTTATCTCAATACGGCTGTCAAAATGGAGATCACTCATGGTATCCCAGTTTTACAAGTAGGGAAAACCGTTCGATACCTTGGCTATCAAGTCGGGGACCGGACCATTGACGGACATGAATTGGGCGGCAAGAATACGCGCTGTCCAGAAACGATTCGCAACAGCAGCTCAACTTTCGAACAGCGTGGCTAATCGAGTCCTTCTGTTGAACGTTATCATGCTGCCATCGGTGTTATTCACAGCAGCAGTATTTGAGATACCTCACTGGGCCGAA
>NW_003303636.1:20378-22292 GCF_000142945.1 Phytophthora infestans T30-4
AGAGCACCTGGTACCGTGTACCAGCTGTCCACAAAAATTGACAGGTCACTCTTTATGTAGCCTGGGGGTACACTGGACTGTACCACATTACACCCTCACTTTACTGAGAATCACATGATTTTCGTATCAGAAGTGAGAGAATTAAAAACCCTAAGGTGAATTTCCACACTGAGCAGCCACGAGGCAGTCGCGGCTCGTAGTCACACCCATTGTGACTTGTGCTCTCAAAGCACACTGGGATTTGCATCCCAATTCTCACACCTGTGTTGACCGCATAGCCTACACTCAGAGCTGCCATAGCACTAGCGCTAGAGCGCGGACATTGCTTTGGCACAGGGTGCAATAGCATCCGAGCGTGTGCCATTCGCCTACAGCTCGCAACGGAGGACACAACAGTCCTCGCGAATGCATCCGGAGCATGGTGTCTCCCGCGAGGGACGACACCAAGAAGGGCAACTCCTGCCCCAGCACTAAAGGGGGGAAGCTCTCAGCTCATGCTTTTGGCTCCCGAAAGGATCCATCCTTGCGGGCAGAGCTTCTGCTGCGCTTCTGTCCCGTCTTGGTCGTCATACCAACGACACGTAGGTGTCCTTCATCGACACATCGGGTTGTGGTATGGCGCATATCCTTTGCACCAATAACAGTGTCCGTCATAGGCACCATGTACCTTGATTGTAACGGGGTACGTAGCCCTAAGTGTACCCTGGTTACATGAAGTGTGACACGTCATACTTCGGGATATTCGGTACAAAGTACCAAGGTCGTCCAAAGCCAACCATTGGTTGATGACATTGCATTTCTATAGGTGACTTATAGTTTGTATTAAACCCAAGCTTTATCTACCTATAAATATACTCAGTTTACATTCTATCTTAATTAGGTCACTTCGCTCTCTTTTGAATAAGGAGGGGACCTGTGAACTGCCGTTCACTGCGATTTTGTATACTCAAAGGAAGATAACTTCCTCTAGCGCAAAGAGCTGTGTTACCCCGTCACACTTGGTAGCACTTGTAGTCAATCCACGCCACCGCGGGTAAACTACCTGAACCTCTCCAAAGTTCGTTGCCATGGACAGGAACGAATTCTCCCATATGAACGACTCTCAGTTCGAGTCGGTTCGGAAGATGGTAGGCATCTTCGGGATGGAGGCCCTGCAGAGCCTGGTGGTGTCAACACCGGCCGAGCAGCTCGAGCGCGTCAATGCATTCGACGTGTACGAGCAGGGCCTCATCGCGCATGTGGTGTAGCGGGATCAGCAAAATCTGCGAGATTGCCAGATCCAACTTACCAACTGCGCCCAGACACCGACTAACGGAGGGGGTCCCCCGATGATCCGTGTTCTGCTGAACTTTCCTCACTTGTGTACATGTCGGTAGGGCGGGATCTTGCTCTCTCGGTAACTTCCGAAGAGTTCAAGTGGTGAAGCTTGAGTGTCTTGGCGAGACGTGGGGATGGGGTGGAGCAGCAGTGGAAAATCTTCACTCTGCGTCCGTGGATTGTTCCGTATCCTAAGCGAATATTCGAGCTTATGGATCCGGGGCCTAGATCGTGGATCTGGCCGTAGGGTTGCCTTGCGGGTGTGTTCCCTTGCCTTTGTGTTGTCCTTTACGTTGTACTTGCCGCCTCCTGTGACGGGATCTTGAGAGTTGAGAGCCTCTAGGGTGTAACCGACCAAGTAGTAAATTCGGTTAACCTGTTGGATCTGCACAAGTAAAGGAAAAGTTCACTAGGTTGTAGGATCTGGCCAATGTATTATCCAGTTATCACTACCAACACTAGATTCGCAATTCCCAACCTTCTCCGAGCTCGTACGGCCAATGTAGTTCCGGTTCTTGAGGGCAGGAAGGCACTTGCGTGTTATCGTGCAAATAGAAGTCTGTATTGATACTTAAGCCTATACCTGCCTGGATCTCT
>NW_003303636.1:22392-33081 GCF_000142945.1 Phytophthora infestans T30-4
CTGGGAACAGAAGCGGCGGCAGCTTCATAAGTAGTCCGGGGCTTCTTGCCCGAACGGGGTACGGATGATGCATACATACCGTACCCGCGCTCATCGTGAGCGCTAGAAGCCGCGCGCTTTAGGATGTCCCTTGGCAGCATACGCTTGCTGATCAAGTGGGCAAACCTCACACGAAGATCACGCTGGTCCAGGATGTGGGACAGCTGCTGATCTTCATGGAGTTCCCATAACTCCGTGGGCGAGTACTTGAGAGTCTCCACCCACGCCCAGAACATGTCCTCACAAGAACTCCATGTGGGACAGTTCTCGGGCATAACCCAGGGGTATCCCCAAACAGGATAGAGACCACCCCGGGTCTCGGGCTTCTTACGACAAGTCGTGAAGTCCTTAAGGGGAATGCGGTGTGGCGCGAGAAGCACACACCGAGCAGCCTCCACGTTGTCGACGAACAACTGTTCTTTCTGAACAAGGGCTCGTTCATAGATGCCCCTAGAAGTGTGGCCGCCCACAAGGCCACGAGGAGCGACGAGAAGCTCTAAGAAGAGGTCAGCCCCAGAGCTCTCCTCGGGAGGCCAATACCCTCTTGAGTTGATGGCAGCTCCCTGGCTGACGGGTGCCGCCACCGAACCCCCACGCACACGCTGGGCAGCTTGGAAATCCTCCTGCTGCTGGTCGAGGTCATTCGAGACCTCCCGGGGCTCAACAGTGGCACCCTCCTCTTCCTCTTCTTCCTCCTTCTCCTCCTCTTCATCCGAGGAGCCGAAGAGACTCTGATAGGAGCGTCGAGTCTCCTTCTCCTCGCGGAGTGGAGACTTAGAGGCGGTACGCTTCTTTGAGGGCTTGGCGCCTTCGGCTTTAGAGGCCTTAGCGCGCGCAAGACCCTCGGCAAGCGAGAGACGTTTGCGAGGACTCCCTTCCTCATCGCCACCGGCTTTGGGAGTGCCCTTAGCCTTAACGGCCGGACTCTCAGAGCGCACAGAGGTCCTGGGACTGTGATCACCGTGATCACTAGCGGACGACTGCACGCTGTCTTCTTTGTGCTCACTGGGTACTGGGCTGTGCCCTCCCACAGAGCCCGCAGGAGCATCATGAGTGCTCTCGGACTCGGCATCGTCCTCACTGCCCGAGTTGAACTCACGTTCTACGAACCGAGGGTTCGGACGATTGTCTGAAGACGAGGGCGACGGACTGCGGCGCCTGCTTGCGCGCTTGTCCGCAGCCGCGTCACCCGAGGATCCGATCGCCTCGGAGGCCACCTGAATAGCCTCCTTAAGTGCAGAGCCTTTGCCGTGAGGCTTAGTGCTCTTGGCCTGCGCCTTACCGGCTGCAGCCTTGGAGCGTGTCTTAGCACCGCTCTTAGCAGTGCCACGAGGCATGTTAACGGTCGAAGTGGAGACCTTGACGAAGAGCGCACAGGTTGCTGCTCGAGGCTCTAACTGTAAAGTGAGCCTCCGCCGCGCTCGCGCGGCCGAGTCGATGGTTTTCGACTTTGAGAATGAGAGTTTGTGACGAACATCTCTTCATTCTGATTGGTCGGTAAACCGAACCTAAGTGGGGGAGGATGTAACGGGGTACGTAGCACTAAGTGTACCCTGGTTACATGAAGTGTGACACTTCATACTTCAGGAGTATGACATGTCATACTCCGGGATATTTGGTACAAGGTACCAAGGTCATTCAAAACCAACCATTGGTTAAATGACATTGCATTTCTATAGGTAACTGATAGTTTGTATTAACCTCAAACTTAACCTACCTATAAATATACTCAGTTTACAATCTACCTTATTTAGGTCACTTCGCTCTCTTTAATTAAAGAGGGGACCTGTGAACTGCCGTTCACTGAGAGTTTGTATACTCTCGGAAGATAACTTCCTCTAGCGCAAGGTGCTGTGTGACCCCGTCACACTTTCTGATTATAGACAATCTACTGCATCTGTAACTGCTATTGGTAGGTCTTAATCTGATTCGATTGACTTAAACTGGCAGTTTACCTTATCGGAAAAGTTTTGAGTTTTTATCGTCTACTACATGTATTTAAAGTGTTCTACTCAAAATTTCCTTGAATGCTGGAGTTAGAACCCACTCAAGTAGGGTATACGGCGACTTTAGTACAATCTGGGCCGTTTCAAAATAGCAGCTAAAAACTTAAAATCCGGTATGCGTAGAATACCCTGACGGCTATTTTTTAACATGTCCTGAATGCACTTACTGTGGGTCGAAGTACGCCGACATTAGAATAAATCTGCCGCTTCTAGCAAAACAGAGAGCAGCTAGAATCTAATCAGACTCGTTTTAGTCTCTCAACTGACGTGTATTGGCCCAAAAAAACGGTCCAGTTCCGACAGGGGTTTCGGGATAACGGCGTCGGAATTATGTTATAATAACGAATAAAATCTTAAAACACTTGGGACATCATGCTTAAGCTCAAGTTTGGAGCAGTTGATGTTAGCTTTCTGTAGAGCAATCTGTATCCCTAACATATTCCTCGTTGCTGCCTAGATAGTAGACCTAAAGACACAATAAAAACGGCCCGGTATGTCTTACCAGCTTGTTGAAGTAACCTCTAAACAGTATGATTTTCTTGAAAGAATCTCTTTTCACTAAGATATTATAATGAAATGTAGGAGGTCCTACTTAAGCCGTTATGACTGGCTTAGACTATACTAGCACTAATGACTGGTGTGCAGCTACTAGTGGCTTCGTAAGACTAATAAAGTGCTCACTTCGTCTTTTAACGCCAATACGTAACTTCTTCTTCTATCTTCTTCTTCTCTATCTCGAGCCTCGGGCGACAACTTCCCTAGCCTCATCGGCGCCGAGAACTTCGATGTCTGGAAGACCCGTGTGTGCGCAGCACTAGATGGCAAGCATCTACTCGGCTACGTGAAGCAGCTTGACTACAATGGTGCGTCTGAAGACGAGAGTGAAGACAGCGGCAGCGATATGTCTAACGCCAACGATGAACCGCATGACAACGCTACTAAGAACGTTGAAATCGACTCCAACACTGTGGACTACGACGAGAGCGACGACGAGCTCAAGCCGCCCTCGGTCTCGGATGAAGACTCTGGTGCCAGCTCCAATACGTCAATCAAGAGAAAGGACCTCCCGGTTGCTCGACTATTTAACCAGCGCGAGGCTCGCCGTGCACGCAAACGAGCCAAGAAAGAGAAGCCCCAGTCTCTTAGCCAGCGCGAACGCCGTCGACAAGAAGCCAGGACCAAAGCCTTCTTGATGAAAACGATGGACAACATGCACGCGTGGCTGGTCAAGA
Source organism: Phytophthora infestans T30-4 (assembly GCF_000142945.1). Classification (NCBI taxonomy): domain Eukaryota; phylum Oomycota; class Peronosporomycetes; order Peronosporales; family Peronosporaceae; genus Phytophthora; species Phytophthora infestans. The sequence continues at coordinate 25,670 of NW_003303636.1, forward strand.
ATCTCACGACATCCTACAGGATATTCAACTACATTTGCCAGACGTACGAGGCAGCCGCCTTTGATGGTGATCCGTACTTCACTCAACACTACTTAATGAAAATCAAGTATGAGGAAGGCTCCGACTTAACCGAGTTCTTTCTCAAGCTTGAGAACGCGATGAAAGCAGTGTCAGAAGCCACCGAATAGGTGACGACCGAGGGACAGAAGTATATCTACCTGTTGCACTCGATACTTAAGTCGTGGAAGGACACATCTGGAAGGGCCAGCGGAAGTATATCCCGTTTGAAGACCTTAAACAGAGCATGATGTCAAGGTTCGCGATCTTCAAGCTTAAGAGCGCTACACCTTGGCCAAGGGCACATCATATACCTTTGCAATCAAGGGTGAGAGAGCTCTAGTGACTATCGGACCTCCTGTGTCACACGCTCAAGGCCGTAACAACGCCAATGTCTGCTCCTACCGTGATCGCCCACGCCACAGCATTCGTCAATGCCGAGGCCTCCAAAAGATCTGCGAGATGGACGAGTAAAGGCTGAGATAGTGCATCCTGCTCACTTCGTCTTCAAGGGTAACTCGAAACGCGATCACCCGTACCAGGACTCGAGCGAAGGTGGCAATGGACGACATGGCAAGAATAACAACAGCCGCGAATTCAAGGGCGACAGCGGTAGTGGCGAGGACAAGCATGGAAATGGCGACAAACAACGCGGCCAAGATCGCGACAAGGACCGCCCTCTTGAGTCAGACAATGACGAGGAAGAAGACAACGACAGTGATTCTGGAACAGCTGCAATGTAGCTCGCCAAGGACGTCGTGACACCGGTCTCATCACTGTTGCTACCACAGTCAATCTCCCATTTAGCCTCACCGCTCAAGCCAAGGTAGAACCCGACCCCACCTGGACAATCGACTCTGGCTGCACTCGCCACGTCACCCATGAATCTCAGTGGCTCACCGACATCACGTCCAGTGGTGGCTCAACTACGGTTGGTGGTAATAACTAAATCCCCATCGAAGCATTGGACGGGTCGTTCTGGAAGTCACTGACTCCAAGGGCACTATGCAGAAGCTTATTCTTCATGGCGTTCTGTATGCTCCCCAGCTCCAATTCAGGCTGCTATCAATTCCAGCGTCTGTGAAGCACGACGACTTTTGCTTTTTCAACTTTGACCGCAAACAGTGCCATATGCAAACTGACCAGCGCTTCAAGATCAAAGCGCTGATGGCTACCAACACGGATCTGTATCAGCTCCAAGCCAAACCAGCGGCATCTCCAGCGGCTTTTATTGCCTCAGGTAAGCAACGTTACTTTCTGCTCTTCCATAAACGCCTTGGACACCCTAGCGTTCGTGTCTTGAATGACCTATCTAGGAGCCAAGCCATACATGGACTGGATAGATCTATACCTCTAGGTCCAAAGACAGATTTCTTTTGTGTTGCCTGCACGTTAGCGAAGTCACACCGCTCCTCATTCTACTCTAATAGAGCTGTACAACGTGCTACATCACCTTTGTCAAAACTCCATTCAGATATCTATGATCCACTACCTGTGCCTAGCTTACTGGTTGTCGTTACGTCTTGATCTTCATTGCTGACTTTTCTCGATTCATGTTCACTTACGCAATTAAGAACCGTAGCGAGTTGTATGACTGCTACGAAGACTTCAAAAAGAAAGCCCTGAATATTTCAGACAAGATATATCTGTCATTGAGTACACGCTCATTGTCGAAGACAATGCAAACCAGGGCAATGTGGTGAAGTGCTTTCTCAGAAATGAGAGACGGGATCTGACAAGGAGTCATTATCACAGATTAGTGACAACACCCGATGGTTAGGGTGGGTCTGGATTGCCCAGCATGGATCCATGCTGCTCGAAGTAAATTGGGCAGAGGTAAAGTGGTACCCTATATGGGTCGACGATGAATCTGAGGATAATGGTGGCTCAGAGTATGACGAACGAAAGAGGAACATGGTTGGCGGCGGTACAGCGGAGATCGACCCAAGGGAAACTCATATCCACTCTCACCCAATTACACCGAGGGACTTGGGATATACCATATGCTTGTGGATCGAGCGGGGATCCTATCGAAGATAGGCGGTAGATGTCATCTGGAGGTGGATCTGATATCAACAACAAAAGAGAAGGCAAGATCCACCGTTATGTGCCTCAGATCTTACTTAGCCAAGTCCGGATCTAAGGGATTGAGGATCCCACACCGAGTGACCTGGATCCAGGATATGGAGATGGCGGATGCAGCGGATCTCGAGCTTTCGTGGAGTGATGGAGACCGCAGACATTCGTAAGACGATGTTGGAAGATTAGAGGGCTCAGATCCATGATGTGTGTACACTTGTAGTAAGGTGAATCAAAGTGACCTGGATCCAGAACAGTGTACCCATATTATGGTGATCTCATTATGATTACGCCATGGATCCGGTGGTTCTGCTGCTGATACAGCTGGGGGATGGGCCAAGGAGAGAAAGGACATGCAACCGAGCCTGGTAGGGGATTTAGCAGGTAAAAGACATAGAAGGTAGAAATTCAGGCAGGTATAGGCTTAATTATGATTCAGACCTCAATTTGCACAGTATCCCGCAAGTGCCTTTCTGCCCTCAAGAATTGGAACTACATTGGTCGTACGAGCTCGGTGAAGGTTGGAAGCTGCGAAACTAGCGTTGGTAGCGATAACTGGATAATACATTGGTCAGATCCTACCACCTAGTGAGCTTTCCTTTACACGTGCAGATCCGAAAGGTTGACCGGATTTACTACTTGGCCGAGTATACCTAAGAGGCTCTCAACTCTCAAGCTCCCGCTACAGGAGGCGGCAGGTACGACGCAAAGGAAAACAAAGGCAAGGGAACACACCCGCAAGGCAACTACCAAGCTCGAATATTCGCTTGGGATCCAGAAACAACTACGGACGCAGAGTAAAGATCTTACCACTACTGCTTCACCCCAACCCCACGCCTCGCCAAGACACTCAAGCTTCACCACTCGAACTCTCCGGAAGTTACCGAGAGAGCAAGATCCCGCCCTACCGACCGGTACACAAGGTGAGGAAAGTTCAGCAGATCACGGATCATCGGGGGACCCCCTCCGTTAGTCGGTGTCTGGGCGCTGTTGGTAAGTTGGATCCAGCAATCTCGCAGATTTTGCTAATCCTGCTACACCACAGCAACTTTGAGATCCAGCGGCTTCAAGCAGACAACGCTAAAGAGCACGAGAAGCTTGGCCGCATCATTTTTAAAAAAGTATGGAGATCAAGCCCAATTTTCCAATGCATACACAACTCAACAAATGGAGTTGCAGAACACCGTATGCCTACTATCATGGAGCGTGCCCGATCCCTTTTACTTGACGGCAAGCTACCTAAGCAGTTATGGCTCGAGTGTGTCTGTCATGTGACCACTCTCATCAATATGACTCCTAGCTCCAAGACGGATTGACAAACCCCGTACGAGCTTTGGCACAACCGTATTCCATCCATGCAGTACATCAAAGTATTCAGATGTAGCAGATACGTCCATATCATGGAGTAATACTGAGACAAACTCGACGCTAGAGCCCGTTTGTGTATGTATCTTGGTGCTCCTGGCCATAAGAAAGGCCACCGTCTGATGGGCATCGAAACTCATGCAATTATCTACAGTCGTGATGTAGTCTTTAAAGAGGACGAATTCCCCCCTCTTACTGGCCTAACGTCTACCACAGAGCCCACACAGCACACGAATAGGCAGCAATCTACCGCTGCAACCGTAGCACTGGAGCCTGAACATGTGTTAGAACCAGTGACAACACCGTCATCTACCTCAGGCCCTGCAATGACAACAGCGCCAAGCCCAGTGAGCCAACGTGTACTGCCCTCACTGAGGGAGGCTATTGATCGAACAGCCATGCATTATTCTTTTCGAACGGAGACGGACTCTGATCCTCCGCACCATTCGACTTCTAAGCGACCCGCCTCTCTGCGGAAGCCATTGATAGCTCTGAGGAATCCAATGACGTAGCCCGTAACTCCGGGGAAGACATACACGAACAGGAGCAACGTCAGCATTTATTGTACACATTACTAGCTATTCAGAATGTGTCGGAGCCCACTAGTATCGGGAAGCAATGAAGTCTTCCCGCGCTAACCAGTGGCTTAATGCAGCTAAATCGGATTACAAGTCCCTCATGGACAAACACACTTGAGTTTTCGTATCCACTCCTAAAGGAAGGAACATTTTAAGTAGCCGATGGATCTTTGTTGTGAAATATACCGGCACTGGCGAAATCGACCGCTTTAAAGCGCGTCTTGTGACCAAAGGATTCCTTCAGGAACATGGCATCGACTACAACGAGATATTCTCTCCTATCATCAGAATGGAGGTACTTAGGCTACTTCTTACTGTTGCTCGACTTTGATGTTCACCATATGGATGTAAGAACAGCATTCCGGAATGGCTATTTGGAAGGGGGGGTCTACATGGCTCAACCGGAAGGTTTCAAAATCCCGGGCAAGGAGCACCTAGTGTGTAAGCCTCTTAAGAGCTTATGCGGGCTGAAGAAAGCGCCCCGTGTCTGGTACCAAACCCTGACTGCCTTCCTAGAGAGACTTGAATTCCTGAAACTTATTAAAGTTCGATGTGTCTTTTGACACACGATTGGTGACATCGCCTGTTACATTGCAGTGTACGTCGATGACTTACTGATCATTGCACCAACACCAGCACTCGTCAATGAGCTCAAATCGGCCCTGAAAATGCGATTTTCCATTTCAGATTTAGGTGTGGTGAAGTACGTACTCGGCTGGTCCATTCAACGTGACCGTACAAATCGAACGATATTTATCAACCAGCACAAGTACACTACGAAGGTCGTTGGCCGCTTCAGCGACTACATTCCGTACCCTATTGTAACACCAGCAGAACGAAATGCCGAACTCTTCGTAAGCAACCAGCCTAGCAGTGCGCAAAAAAAAATGCGATGAAACCGATTCCGTATCGCCAAGCTGTAGGCAGTATCATGTACTTAATGGTCGGCACTCGACCCGACATGGCATTTTACATGTGAGAGATCAGCCAATTCCTAGCGAATCCAGGTATGGATCACTGGAAAGCAGTCATCCGTGGTCTAAAGTATCTATCCGGAACGAAAGAATACGGTCTTCTTCTGGGAGGCTCGACCGATATTACATCGGAAAACCTAGCCGATCAACTGATTGTCTACAGTGACTCTGACTACGCCAACTGCCCTGGCACAAGACGTTCCGTCGGAGGATACGTGACAACGCTAACAATCAGTCCTATGTCATGGCTTTCGCAAAAGCATCATACTGTAGTTCTCTCTACAACAGAGGCAGAGTATAGCCCTATGTCACTGCATGCAAGAGATGATTTTCCTCAACATCTCCTCAAAGAACTTGGCTTTACTACAACGTAGGCTAATACTATAATCGAGGGTAATCAGAGCTGCATCAAAATCTGCTACAACCCCGTACTTTACGGACGATCAAAACATATACACGTTCGATACTGTTTCGTACAAGAAAAAGTAGAGCGGCATAAATTCAACGTCACCTACTACAATACGAAAGCGATAATAGCTGACATCTTTACTAAAAATTTCACCAGAGGACTTCACGTGGGGAGGACTTAAAGAAGGTGACGTCGTGGGAGGTTGCTCCTTTCTATTGCGTCGCCTACGTGATGCTGGCCGTGACTACGTTTACGGAGTCAGTGCTTTGGATAATTTCGCGGTTCGTGGTCGACGTGATGTCCGTGTGCTAAACGAGATCATGCTCAAGAATGGTGTCTACGCTGCTGCTGCTTACAATCATAAAAACGTTGGGCATGCTTTCATTCTCACAGTCCAAGGCAATCAACAGCTTATCAACGGTTTGGAGGACGGTAAGCCTGTTGAGTCAGCAGAGGATTGGATTGATTTCGATGCATTTGTTCGTCCGTTTATTGTCTGCAAGCAGTCAGTAGGATTTCCGCGGGTTTGTATAACTGATAATGAGCTTTCCCAGCAAATTTGTTGTTATACATGGATTATTACTTATAAACGCTTGTGTCTAGATAATTCGGTACTTGACCAGGGAAACCTCAACGAGGAAAAACCTTGTGCGAACAAAACGATAAAACCCAGCGGGAAAAAATCTAAAAACAATGCAGAATATAGACACGCTTCATGCGCTTGTTTATCAGTGTAATCTTAAACTGAGTGCTCCACAAAGTCGTCAATGTCCTTCTTTGTCACGATATTCGGACGAGCGGTTAATTCCGCTGCACGTTTCAACGCGTGGAAAATGCAGAGTCCTTCCATGTCTGCACCGATATCATTCTTACCAAACTCATCAGCTGGCCAGAATTGAGCGAAGGTCTTGACTTCAGAAGCTTTCGACCTGTCCACCAACTCGATCTCTTCCGGAAATTATCGGCAAGCAGGTGAACACGGGGTTCCCACGTCCTCTGGTAGTACCGCCGTTTCTGTAGAAAGGGTGAACCCATAGCACTTGGTATTTGTATTCCAGTAGCGTGTCACCTCGCCTGTCATAGTTCGAGCGACATGCCACGTCTCTTTGGTTGATGCCTAGTTTGCGGTGACAGTCAATTTTGACCGCTCGTAGTTCTTGCCATAGATACGCCAGTACATCTCACAGTCGCTGTCACAATCAGCATTTGTGTCACTAGACACATGGTCAGTGTCAGAATTTGTCGATTTTGTGGTCTCAGTGTAACAAATGGAAAAATCATTATATTCCCCCCATTTTAGTGACAAATGGTGGAGTGGTGGCCACGTGTGCTCGAGAAGTATCCTCCTCCTCCAGCGTGGCGTTGAGAACTGGCGCAAGCTGCAGTGCTGTCCGTGGTGCCCGCTTCTTCTTCTCCCTCAAAGAAGCGCTCTTTGCAGCTGAAAAGGGCTCGGTGTCCACCGATACAGCCTCTGCCGATGCTAACATAGCGATTAAATCTTCTGGCACAGCTTTAGAAGCTGGTCGCTCAGTCTCAGGGACTGCTTCAGCCCCTGGAACGGCCTGAGAAGTTGTAGTGCACGATGCGACCGTCGCCGTGTGCGTGGCAGCAGCTCGAGCAACCGCTCGTGCCATCTTTCGAGCGCGCAGTCGCTTTGCTGTTGTGTTTTTCTTCTTTCTCTTCTTCATGCGCGAGGGAGTCTGCTTCGTAGCAGCGGCAGGTTCAGACGGCACGTTGGGCTCCATCCTTGAGTTCCTACCAGGCGTGTCGCTTATCGTCCTTCTTCCCTAGCAGAAAACGGCAGGGCAAAGTCGGATCGGCTTGCCTAAGTGATTTTTTTGGCGGCGTTTCAAGGACTGAGGAAATTTCATTTAAGAAAGTGTTACCTCTGTTATAACGTATAATTGTCAGTTTGATAAAACATATTCAGAGGCAGGGAGGTTGTTGAAG
>NW_003303636.1:43047-44764 GCF_000142945.1 Phytophthora infestans T30-4
GCACCGTCTGTGATCTCCATTGTCCCACGAAAGTTCCATATCCACTGCATCCCTCATCCCTGAACCTTAGATCCAGGTCCCTCCAGGCGGGATCCTCCCTCCTTGGATCCGAACTCGGAGTATGGGATCCGGGGTACCTCGCGGTGGATCTTGACTCTTCATTAGCCGTGGCTACTAGATCCACCTTCAGAGGGCACCGACCATCCTTCCTTCATAGGATCCACACCCGATCCACTCTTGTATTGTATATCCCATATCCATCTTGGTGAATCCAGGTAAGGGTGGATCCGAGATAAGTCTTGGTGGATCTTGCCTTCTCGTACTTCGTTCATACCAGATCCATCGTCATTTCATACGGGGTGCTGCTCGTCATGGCTAATCCACCACAGGCAACTTGCATCCGTGCCAGCCAACCCAAATCCTCTCTAATCACTTGAAATTGTCACTGATTCGGGATAGTGACCCCGCGTCAGGCCCATTCTCTTATTTCTGAGAAAGCACTTCACCACACGCATGTGCGGGAGAACCTGCAGGCTCCGGCGGCGGAAGTAAATCCGCCTCACCCGAAGCCAATACGGCTGAAGGTTAAGCCGTATGAAGGGAAGAAAGGCGAGAACCTTCACTTCTGGGTCCGAGAAGTAGAGCTCGCGATGGACGCGGCTCTGATCTCGACCGAGCAACTGCGTGTTGCTTTTGCACTCTCCAACCTTAGTGGCCGGGCTAAGAGTTGGGTGTACACACGGGAAGCAACATCCCCTGGACGTTTCACATCCTGGGCTCAGCTGTGCAAACAGCTCCGAGCCGCGTTCCTCCCGGCGAACTACGAGTACCGCCAGCGTTCGCGCTTCCTCGCGTGTAAACAAGGAAGGCGTGAACTGCACGAGTATGTGCAAGAGATACGGGAGCTCACGGCGTCCCTAGTGGGAAACCCACTCAACGAACACATCAAGATGAATGTGTTCATGGACGGCCTTCGAGTGGGCCCCGCACGCACTCAGCTGCTCCGGGTGCAGTCAAGCACCCTTGAAGAGGCGATTCAAGTGGCTCTTCAAGAAGAGTACATCCATCGCCAGGCGCGTACGCCGGCCTCAGCGTGGCCTGGGAGTTCCTTGTCGGCTCCCGGTCGAACAAGCCCCAACGGACCAGTTCCCATGGAACTCGGGTCCGCCGAACAGAGTGACATCCGCTGCTTCGGCTGTGGGAAGATGGGCCACTTCAAGCGCGACTATCCCGCAAAAAGACTCCGCAGACGGTCCTTCCCCAAGCCCGTCCTCAAGGGCGCTGGCAGAAGCCAGGATCCCGGGTAGAGGGGAACGCCGGGAACCAGTAGGGGCGGGGCGTCCTACTGGGGAAGAACTAAGTCTTCGTAATGATGCGCGGGTGGCGCGTACCACGGGGACTTAGCCCATGAGAGACTTCTCACTCTCGAATCGGCGAAGAGCAGCGGCGGGTTGCTCGTAGTACACGGAATTGTACGTGGATACGATCACCCTCTTAGAATCGTGATCGATTCTGGGGGCGTCGAAGAATATCGCACGCCGCCGCGACGGGTGCTCGCAACAGCTACATAGTTGGTCCGATGCTTTTAAGAGAAAACAAGGGGGGACGGGGGCGGGGGTTCTCTGCTTCTTCTCCAACGATTTATACACAGTTGGAGGCGTGAGTGGGCAACGTGGCATTCTCCGCAACATCTGCCGACCCCGGAGAACTTTCTCCC
>NW_003303636.1:44864-63820 GCF_000142945.1 Phytophthora infestans T30-4
ACGCCCACTAGCGTCAACCGGCTTAACCGAACCAAAAGACGGCAAGGTGGCCTCGAGCAGCGTGTAATAAATACGTCGTCCCGACGAGACGATGAATAGCGTCGATGAGTTTTTGCGGCTCAGCAAAGGCAATGAGCGGAGTCGTATCCGTGAGAGCGCTTGGAAGGATGGCGAGTGCGTATGAAGCACGGGACGGTGTCAGTGCGACTGGCCGACGGGAAGGTCGTCACTGTCCCCAATGTCCAAGTGGATCTGGCCGTCAAGTTTGAAGACTTTGACAGCCTCGATCAGTTCACTGTTCTCGATATGGATCCATTTGATATGATCCTGGGCATGCCCTGGCTTGAGAAGCACGAGCCCTGGATCGACTGGCGAGGCAAGGCAATCGGTGCCAGCCGCCCTGCGCAGTCCGACAGAGCATTGGTTTGTCATGTTCCCACCTCTGTCAGGACCCGGGGCGCCCGCAAGGGTTGCCAGGGTACCAAAGCATCCGGCAGATGCTTGGGAGTCGTCGACGTATATGACGACTCCGAGGATGTTTTGATGGTGGCAGCGCCCAGAAGAGGCGCTGGCCAAGTGGGTAACTTAGGCCCACAAGCGGGTAACTTAGTTCCGCAGACCGCTGCAGCTGTCATGAACACCGAGAACAGCGTGTTCAGAGTGGGTAACAGAGTTTCACACACGGTCGCCCAGACCCTAACCGAAGAGGAAGACGTCGAATACGCTTCCTGTGTGGGTAACACAGTGCCACACGCGGTCGCCCAGACCTTAACTGAAGAGGAAGACTCGGATACGCTTCCTGTGTGGGTAACACAGTGCCACACGCGGTCGCCCAGACCTTAACTGAAGCGGAAGGCGTCGAACACGCTTCCTGTGCGGGTACCACAGTACCACACGAGGCCACGAGTGCCTCGGATGTCGTAGCGCCGACATCCCTAGACATGGGTAGCAAAGATCCACGCCACGGTCGCCGTCGTCAACGACGCCGCCGCCCCCTCAAGTCGGATCCGAACTTCGTTCAGATCAGCGTCGCTTCAAGCGACTCGGAGTCCAGGGCCCGGGCTCCTCCGACAAGGCCGGTGGAAGAGTGTTATCACTTCTTCGATGGCGAGACAGGTTTACCCGTCAAGGCATCTGGTGTCCACTTGGAACCGTTGCCAGAGGTTGCAGAGACACTGAACCTCGAGGAAATGACGGTTGAGTCTTTCCTGGCCAACCTCAAGGCTGGCGAGATTGCTGAGATGGGGCTCATGAGACCTGAGACCACTCGGGAGGAGCTGAACTCCTCCTCTGTCTTGGACGAGAACGTCCTGGAAGACCTAAACAAGCGGCGTCAGACGCGCTTGGGTTCTGAGATCCTTAAGAACCCCAAGGATCCGGTGTATCCTTTGGTGACGGAGTATGCGGACGTGGTGAACAAACACCCACCGACCCAACTCCCACCGGATCGAGGCGTACGGCACGAGATTGATCTCGTGCCCGGCACAAAGTATTGTGTCACGAGGCAATGGCCTCTCCCGCGCGAACGGTGCGAGGTTATTGGTGCCTTCTTCGCCGCGAAAGCGAAGGCAGGCATGGTGCGGGAGTCGAAATCCCCGCACTCGACGCCGACTTTCTGCGTTCGGAAGCCGAGCGGAAAGTGGCGTCTTGTTCACGCTTATAACAAGCTGAACAACGCAACGGTGCCGACCCAAACACCAATCCCACGAAAGGATGTGTTGTTAAGCAACATGACCGGGAGCGTACTGTACAGTGCGCTGGATTTAGTAGACGGATACTATCAGATCCTAATGCGGGAGAGTGACATCCCGCTCACCGCGGTAAGCACTCCAAGCGGTATGCTTTGGGAGTGGCTCGTCATGCCGCAGGGCCTGTCCAACGCCCCGGCGACGTTCAATCGCCTGGTGACGCAACTGTTCCGCCCTTTGCGTACCTTCGTACAGCCGTACTTCGACGACATATTCGTCCATAGCCGTGCAAAGGGAGGCAGGACAGCCATGGAGGTGCATCTAGGACACCTCCGTCGAGTGTTGGACGTGATGCGAGCGAACAAGCTCTACGCCAACATCGACAAGTGCGTTCTCGCGTCACCAGAGATTAAAGTTCTCGGTGGCTTCGTAAGCAACGTGGGCGTTCGGGCTGACCCAGACAAGGTCAAGGCCATAGCAGCATGGTCGACGCCCCGATCCCAAAAGGATCTTCGAAATTGGTTGAGCTTGGCCGCTGCGTTCACATTGTTTCCAGCGTGATTCTACACATTGAATTAGCCCAGTTCGGCAATCCAAATAGAAGTTGTCGATACCCACAGAATAACTCCCGGTAATGCGTCCGCCAAGCGTCCGCCCTCCTGGTATGTAGGCCCTCCTTCTTGATCATACTGCGTTAGTGCTGCATGCGGCTATACTACAGTCAGGTAAAATACTTGTATTTCATGACTTCAATCTTACCTGTTCCTTGCCGCTCCCCAAATCAGTCATCAATGTTTGTCGCTTTTTGTCGCTGACGTCAAGAACCTCGGTCAGTTCACACAATGTGGTTCGTATAAATCGAGAGACGACTGCCTTCTTATCAAACGTGGCGGCCTTGCTTTTTGCCACCGACGACACCTTGCGTCATTTTGGACGTTCGTGGAATGCGGCATACTCTTCCCTTCGAGCTGCTGCTTGTCTATCTGCGGAAACCAATCTGCGTTGCTTGTTTGGTAGTTGGAGCAGCAGCGACACATGGTCTTCAATCTCATCGACTGGAACGCCGTCCGAGGATCCGTCCTCGTACATCAGCAGATACCTGACAGAGCTAGGGCAATAGTTCGTTATTCCAGGGCATAAGTATTCCAACAGTGCTTTCGTACATGACCGCTCGATGAGCAAATCGGGTAAATAATTCCAACCTGGAACTCAACCACTAGTCTATCTGTTTCTTGTTTATGTAGCTTTAAAATCTTCGGTGGGATTTTGCCCTCGGAGACGCTCGTTTCGAGGCGTTGCGCTTAGAAGATGCCTTCGAAAAAAGAAGGCGCTTGTTTGCAGAATCCTTTTGCCGGCGAGACGATCCCGTGCTTGAGCTACCACCGTCGCTTGACTGCCCTCGACAGTTCTCCATGACGGCCCGATATGCTTCACATTTGCACAAATGTCCAACGTAGCTATACGAGCGTCCTAGGCGTAGATCAGGTGGGCCAAGGTCGGGATCCTTGTTGTAAGCCAGCGTGCAATGCTTGCACGTGTAGTACGAATACTTCGCTTTGTTTTTCGGAACGTCCTTCATCAGCGTAAAGTGGTCTCGCTGTGATAAATGGGGCCGCTAGCTCTAATTACCACCTGATAACTGGCTAGCCACAAACGCCGATTGACGGCCACTCCAACTGATTCAAACAAGTACACCGACACGGACGCCGATGAGAACACGTACGAGAATGTAGACGCAGCAGCGGCTTCAGACAGTGGCAGCAGCAGCGTTATTCAATACGGACGCCGTCGAGACCGCGTGCGAGAATGCGGATGATGCAGCGGCTTCGAGCCAGACAGAAGGACGTACACCCAATACAGACGCCGACCAGTACATGTACGAGAATACTGACGCTGCAGCGGCTTCGGGCAAGACTGGAGCACGAACAAAGTCAGCACAGCCGACGAACAGAACGCGTACGAGAATGCGGACGCTGCGGCGGCTTCGGGCAAGACTGGAGCACGTAAAACCAACACGGACGCCGACCAGAACACGTACGAGAATGTGGACACTACGGCGGATCGGGCAAGACTGGGGCAACATTTTTCAAAGCGGACGCCGAGATTGCGTACGAGAATACGGAAGCTGTAGCGACTTCGGGCGGTAGGAGCACGTACACCAGCACGGACGTGGTCTGTGTGGGTGTCGGGGAAGGCCTAGCGGTGGTGATGGTCGGGGAAGCGACAGCTGCACGCGAGGGTAGTAGCGCGTTCTTGTATTCGAACTCCTAAATAGGAGCGGGGGCTTTTTTCGATCTTTTTGTGAAGGTGGGGGGGGGCTCAAATTTAGATTGCCAGCAGCAATGTATACTATACAAAAGCAAAGTTATTGTGAAAAGGCGCCGAGACGATAAGGCGAAGCGGTCGCCGTATCGCCTAAACCCGCCGCCTAAATTAGTTTAGCCGTCTTTTGAAAAGGCGGTAAAGGCGGGATGTGACAACACTGCTCTAACCCGAAGAATATTCCGGAATTGATAATGTATAAATTAACGTATGCCTGAAAATCAGTACAATATACACTGTTGCCAGCCTGTTCCCTCGACACGCGGTACAATGGAGGTGACTGATTGGTAAATGTGCAGGATAGAATTAGGCAATTAAAACTGTCAATTGAGATCTCCCTGCAAAGCCGTTTCTCCCGGGACAATAACGAGCCACTGAATGCACACCATTCAGCACAAAACATTCCCATCCAATTTTACTCCTTGCTAGCGTCGCTATCAACCTCTATGCGGCGATTTTTCACAAAGCAAATCTTGTGTTACAGCGCTGCTGGGATCGCGCTACGCTGGAACGCTTACTTGTCATGGTGTTTTTGCGGCTCTTCGCAAGTGAAAGGTTTCACTAGAAGTGCGCCAGACCGCCAGACTCATGAGCATTACTCTTTGTTAATAGCAGCAACATTTGGCTAAACGTTTATTACAGTTTTTTTAATAACAATGTTACTCTCATAAATATTTTATTTTTCAGGGCACCAATACAAAAAGCCCGTGTGTCCAATCGGCGATCTGTAGTATATTCACAAAGGTAAGCTCACGAAGTGTTTGTTTATTGGGTACATGAGTAAAAAGTGCTGCAGTTGTTCATACAAATTTTTTTTGACAAAGCTTGAAGAACTGTGTTGTTGCTCAGTAAGCAAAGACTTCATTTCTTCGCAACTAAAGAACCGTAAATCGTAGTATGTCCACATGAGCGATGTCGAGTATGATGGTAATGATAACGTTATAGCAGTTCCATTGAGAAGTTACAACCGATCTCTGCTTACAGAGCGACCATAGCGTTGCTGTCATTCTTCCACTTCTTCGATAATGGCTTGAGTCACTTCGATGCTCAGCTCGTCGGTTCCTTTTCACAGCCGAAGCTGGATCTCCTTTTCACCGACACGATTGTACATCGCTGCGTTCACCACTTGCTCCGCGGCTTCCAAAGTTTGCGCCGCCGAGTAGCAATTGTTTGCTATATTGATTCGACGACAGCCACACAAAAAACTACCAAGCAGTTACTGTCACTTCACCCGTAGTTTTGGCTGAGATTTATTGATTTAATTTTGACGGCTATGACATTGATAAAGCTAGCATTGATACCGAGACAGAAAAAGAAATGGCTTGTGCGTAGGCTTCGCGCAGACGGGAACAAAACGCTTTACCAGATCGATTGCCGATAACTTCTTTGCCACACTCGTTGATAACTTCTTCGCCACACTCGCTGATAAGTTTTTCGTCGGTCCAATCGGATAATGGTATGCAAGTGCAGTTGATCCAAACCACATGAAAAAGTTCCTTCTTGAACATTGCAACCGACACGTATCCACTTTTATCTTTCAAACGTGTCGAAAATCTCCCCGCCAGGCGTCGAGTTATCAAGCGACAAGGCCACCAAAATGTATTGTCAATACAAACGCATTCTGCCCAATTCGTCAAGCAGCGGCCGGTGTGTTGAAACGCATCTTCCACGTCCTTTGCTAAGGCGGCTCGTGTTCGAAGACTCTTCTTCTTGAATTCATTAATTGTCAGATTTTGCGCGACAGCATCATCATTTTGAGTAGTGTAAGCGATCTGGATGACAAATTCAAGGTGACTCATCACGTGTACCCCGCTGCTAGAGTCGTCATCTTTTTTTTGAACCGGTACCTTGATGTTTTCAACAATTGCAGACCGAAAATACGAAGCAATCACTGCCGCGATTTTTTCTCCAATGTCACTTTCACGACTGTTTAAGTGGAGAATCACTGGTGTCGAAGCCGTCTGAACCACCACGACCAAAACCCAATGCGTCTCGATGCACAAAGGAAGACATTTTACCGGGCGCTTATTGTTTTTCCAAATTTCTTGAGCCATTTTTTTTTGTATCAAAAAAATGCACAAGCATTTGTGCGGAATCACTGGAACGACGTAAGAACAGAGTGCACGCATAATGCTCGCATCCAGTGGAGCTTTCCCCTTCAACTTATCTCTCCATCCACTACACGTGCCCGCTCCAATACATGAGCCGCCGATTTGTCGAAACGTCAACGAAACCTTTAACGTCTCGGTCAATTGGTGAACACATCAATTCATTCCGATCAATTGGAGGTTCGCGAGTAGTGTGCTCGATAGGATGATGATCATCAACTCCATAGGTTGGTCATTGCACTCCATTGAATGATCATCATACTCCATATAGTCATCAAACGACTGTGAAGCTTGGTCAGAAGCTTGATCATCAAACGACGGTGAAGCTTGGTCAGAAGCTTGTTTATCAAACGACGGTCAAGATAGGTCAAACGTTTGGTCGTCAAACGTCGATGAAACTTGGTCAGGACCTCGAATCGGTAATGGAACAGGTTGACCAAGAGTTGGAATTGGCGGTGGAGCTTGACCAAGACCTTGGATCGGTGGCGGAGATTGGTTGTTGTGATCTTGCAACCTCGCTGAGTGACTGCGATCTCAGTTTGCCACGTCTTCAACAGTCCATGTTCCGAGCGGGTCCTTGCCGACAAACTCACTTCGCTTCCTCCAGCGAAGCCTCTCAACCATGCCCGCTCGGCTTTGCTGGGTACTCGCTAGTTCACCACTCTGGCGCACTTGTATCCCAACCAACTGCTGTAGGTTGTTCAGCACCCCGATCGTCGACTCGTCCCATATTTGTTTAATCAAAGGTTTCGACGATGTGTCAAGCGTATAGCCACGTACTACATCGCTTAGTCGAATGCCGGCGCGTACAGCGGGTCCGATTGGGTCGACTATATTCACGACGAAGCTTTCTTTGCTACGGTGGCTGTCGACGCGCTCTTTAACGCTGAAGCCAATTTCATTATCCCCATTTACCAAATTTAAAAAGACCACACAGCTCCCTTATGACGTATAAAAGCATTTTTAGCGAGTTTCAATGACACTAAGCTGCAATTTTAGTGCTCTGCGATGCCAGTATTTTCTGGCCGTGCCCCAAGTGTTTGTTTCTGTCATCTACGGTACTTTAAAAAAAGGACTTCGTTGTAAATTGTAAATTTAATCATGCCTGTTTTTAACGCAAAAGTTACCGGCTAACAAAAAAAGTCAAAGAACTATTATTGTACTCGTCAATGAACGTTGGACCAGATTATTTTAACATGCCATTTGAAAAGGCGAAACTTCTCGAGCTGGCACCAAAATAGAACAAGGAGCCTACGTAAATGTTCCTTAGCATCTCGTGCATCTAGTGAGCTATTTGCGTCCTTACTAACATGTCTGAGCCAAGCACCTCGCAGCAAGAGCTGACACCAGGCCAGAAGGATTACGTAGTACGGTGCTTAGACTTCATGTTCAAAGCTAAGGAAGATGGCCTCTTCAGAGGGCAGCGAACCCCGGACCTGGTTGCTGAGTGTCTACAGATAGCACACGGCACTGTTACGACTGTGACGAGCCCCTACAGAGCCGACAATGAGACCAAGTTTGAGGTGCACATCAGCCATTTAGCGGTGCATGTTCCTTATCAGCTACTTAACGTTAACCTCTATTATTTTATATGTGAAATCAACGCGGAAGGAAGCGTGATTAGGACCCAGCAGAGCGAAGGATAAGGTGCCTGTTTAAATAAATATTTGTTTTTTCCTTGCACTCAAATCGTTACAATCGTAATCGGATTTGCTGCTGTTCAGTTGCGTACTTTCTTGTACTTTCTTGCGCAAATCCATGTGGTTTTGGGAATTGCCCAATCAAATGACCGCCTCAAAGGCAACCCGTTTCCCGTAAATCTGGGGCATCTGGAAAGAGCTTAAAAAGAGTCTTGTAGCGCCAAAACGACTGCGAATCAGCTAATTCTGACCACATTTTTGAAATCTACGCCCGATTTTACCCCTTATATCTAGCTGTTGCTATAGGATTTGGGATGCTGAATCTTCATAACAGATGGCTACATTTTGGTCCAAGGACTTGTGACGAGTACAATAATAAGCCATCGACTTCGAAGTGCGCAATGAGTGCGGAATTGACCGCGCCCGTGCTCCAAGACGGCGACCGGCTAGGTAACATGCTCGCACTTTCGCAATCTCGAATATAGTAATTCCAAACTTCTTCTCGTGTAGATATCGTGAACGGCGACGGCATTTGGAACGTGGCGCAGGTGCTGCGGCCGCCGACGCCCGAGACCGTAGAGGTGACGTACGACTGCTAGGGAGACGTGTACAACGAGGAGCTAAGGCGCGACAGCGAGCGGATTGCTCCCTTTCACACGCCCACGTGGACTGTCAAGTGCTGGGCGAAGCCCGATTCGTGACCAGGTGGCCGGCACTGCTCACGGGGAGAGCTTTCGGCTCGGCACAAGGCTCACATAACTTGAGGCTGGCGAGAAGGCTACTTGTGGACTTCCTTGACAAAGTAGAGTTCAAGGAGCGCTGTCGGTGCGTTTTCAAACATATAAATATATATTTTAATTTAACTAACGTTAGCTAAAATATCTTATTTGAAGGTGTTGGGTAAAGAAGAGTAACGCGACCGCGTACCAGTCCGATGAAGAGGCGAGGAATATGTTGACGAATCTCAAGAAGAAGAAGAACAAGAGTAAAGGGGAAGTGAGGCTGAAGAATCTGAAGAATCTGGCGTTCTCCACTGAGTTGCTAAGCAAGTGCGATGCTCGAGAAGATTTCCCAGAGTTTGAGGAGGGCACACTGTGTGTGCAGTTCAAAACGAATTGTACGCGGCCGACGGCTGAAGTGAGAAAGGAAATGGGCGAAGAGGTCTGGAAGCGCGGGTTCGCTGATAACAGGGCAAGCCACGCCTCCACGCACGCGTCTCTCCCACTACTCCCTGATGGAAGTAATTCGGACAGTGGAAATATTACGGAGAAAACAGGGTCGAGTCCAGCAAAATCTGGTCAGACGTCACACGATCGAGCAACAAGCAGCTCACCAGGTGCAGGAAAAGATGACGCGTCAAGCGTCTCTAAAGAGTCCAAAGAATCGAAGGATGTTACTGTTGCACCGGAGAATCCCGAAATCCCGACACAGAAACCGGTGAATTTCCGAAAGAGAGCGAGGAGTCATGACGAAGAGGGGTCTTTTAGCAGCACTGATAGCTGTCGAGCTGAAAACCCCAAAGCACCTCGTCAAGAACCTCAAGAGAGTCAGAGTACCGCTGCCAAGGAGACCCTGAGCACTGATTCCGATCAAACTGGAAAGACTAAAGCACCACGTAAACAACCTCAAGAGAATGATAGCACAACCAAGAAGACACAAACATCAAAAGCGGATGGCAATTCAGCGCAAGCAAAAAGAAATCAGAAGCCTAAACCGGCCGCCAAAGAGGTCCACGTTTCGCCACGAAAATACGTGAAGACGCCCAAA
The DNA here is from genome assembly GCF_000142945.1 of Phytophthora infestans T30-4. Lineage (NCBI taxonomy): Eukaryota > Oomycota > Peronosporomycetes > Peronosporales > Peronosporaceae > Phytophthora > Phytophthora infestans. The sequence continues at coordinate 54,390 of NW_003303636.1, forward strand.
GTGTTGAAATCTCAAAGAACACAATCAGCTAACCTGCCGCCATACACGCCACCCCACACTCGGTTGCTTCCTAAGGCGAATCCGGGGGATGAGAAGAATGTCACTCGCGCCAATATCCCCAATCAGGCTCGCGATGTGCCGTGTGCCAAGACAGGTATTGAAATTGCTTTGTGCTGATGTTTTACCTCATTCAATGTGCTAACCGCTAAATCAGACGTTGCCGACAAACACTTACCGCCCACTGATCAACAAGAGACGAGCACTGCTGCGAAAAGAAACGTAACGAGCGAGTCGAAAGCTGCTGAGGAATCGACAAGCCCAATCAAGAATCTTGCTCGATTGACGAAGGCTACCGTGCGCGCTGATGAGCAGCTGCAGAACGTGGAGCCGCGTTGGAGAGTAAGCTCACTGAGCTCGCGGAGAAGTCAGCGAAGGCTGAAGAGTTGCGGAACAAATACGCTGCCTTGAGTAAGTTGCAGCATTCTTTTGCTGGCGGCATGATCTAACGCTGTCGTTAACCCTTTAGAAATTAGAGTGTTATCTCCACCTCGAGCTCCTGCTAGCCCCCCCCCCCCACACACACACACACACACACATTCCTCAAGAGGATATGTCACATGAGCGTAACCAGACACACTCGTCAACATCGATTCCTCTCCGTGTAGCGCAGAAAGTTCGGAAAGAGAGTACACGGCGGGAGAAGAATGCTAACGGCAGGCCGGGAGACACTCGATCATCAACGCTTGCACGAAGGTCATCGCCAGCCAAGTGCGGTATTCGAGGGTTGGAGTTAGTGCTGGATGATCTCCTCGCCAAGGACCTAAGCCATCGTCTTAGTGCCACCACAACCAGTACGTGACTTCTGTTCTGCGACGTCATGGATATTCATATCACTTTCTAACCGCTGTGACTGCGTGTACAGCCGCTGAGCTGGATGCTATCAAAGCTGAATTACTGGCATCTCCGAAAGTTCACTTCAGCGACGTCTTGCGCCTTGAACAGGCGGGCGAAGAAGCCTTTGGCCTGACTCCTCACTTCACCATCATGAACACGGTCCAGCAGGTCTCGCAGCCTGCCCCAGTTGTCGTCGTTGAGCACCGTATCGAGGGCAATCTGAAACCAGGTATGGTGATAGCCTCTATGGCTACGGATCCCCACCGACTCGGCTTCTACTTTTGAGACGCCAATACGTTGCAGGATACAAGTTGACCGTGTCCGCCATAATGGGTTTAAGAACGGCCCATACCTGAGGGCATTTGGCTGGCCATGGAGCTCCGAGTTCAGACTGACCAAGCGCGTGTAATGGATGAACTCTTCATGCACTGTGAGAAGGTGCCGGAGCACAGATCCGACGGATAGTGGAGTCTGAATAGCAGAAAATTTGCCCGTGGAGTGTCTGTCCAAACCTGGGGCGTGGTCAATCTAGGAAATACTCGACCATCCTAAAGTTCTTAAGTTCAAAGCCAAGTTGTGCGAGGCTGGAGACGAGCGCGGGATGTCATTCAAGAGCAAGAGGTATTAATTCACCAGAGCGACAGCCGTGGCATGGAGGGGAACGAGTTGATGGATCTTTGTTCGCGTGAGCTGTTGGAAATGGCTGAGCAGGGCCCTCCGCTGTTGAATTGGGTCATCTTGCCAGATAAGGCTCTGTGTACTTTGGAAAAGTAAAGAGGAAGTTGGATACGGTGCTAGAAATTGCAAACCAGTGCGTTGTGGCGGAGAAACGACGGAAGACCAATGCGGACTTTTGTGCTAATGTTTGCTCGAAGGTTAATATGAGGCTTGGCGGCAAGAATGCGGTGCTGAAAGGTGCTCTTTCGCTGATCCGTACTGCGACCTCGATCATATATTGGAGTCGATGTGGAACGTAGTAGATGTGGGGTGTGTAATCAACCTGCGATTGCCGTAATTGTGTCGTCGACGGGCGTATTCTGCGAAATACGCAGCGTGTGTCAGACAAGAACCCGCGTCGCAGCATTGAAAAGATGACATAAATGCTGAAATAACTATTTCTTGTTTTCTGCAAGAACACGGAGAGCAGACCGGAGCCGTGGTCTATTGCCAGGATCGTGTGAGTGTCGGTGATATGCCCAGCATTTTTGCAAATGGGAATGCGGGATCTGGGTGTAGCCTTCAAGATGATTTCTGACGACTACAAGTTGTTAGTGACTTTCATTGTGGTGAATAAACGCCATCAAGCGCGAGCTTTTCCGGGCAATCCACGCGACGGAGACTCAAAGGGCAATGTGAAACCAGGTACGGTGATAGCCTCTGCGGTCGATCCCCACCGACTCGGCTTCTACATTTGAGGCGACAGTACGCTGCAGGGTATGTGTAGTGTATGACGAGGGCAGTTTATCAGCGGACGACCTGCAGCTGCTAACGTACGATTTGGGGTACACGTTTGCTCGATCGAAGCATTCCGTGGCTGTGAATATATTCTAGCTTTCATTGAATTTAGTATGAGAAATGATCAATCTTTAGCTACTTACAAGCTCAAATAGGCAGTACAAGCAGGTAAGTAGCGCAAGCTGGACAGGTCATTACCGGTTACTATCTCTTGCGTTGATGTGAGCTAAGTTTCGTAGCGGCTCAGAAATGGCCCGTGATATCAACATATTGTGTAGCGTTTGTATAAATGCTATTTGAAGTGCATGTGATTTTGGGTAGAAGATGAAGATTCAGTAATAGCCGACAATAACAGAGATTGCATCAGAATTTTGATTCAAGATCATTAGAATTACAGTATTATTTTAATCAGGTAATCATGATGCTACCCAGGTTATTGAAATGATTTAGGCGCATAGGGGTTCAGCATTTTTTTTAATTAATTATTTCGCCTCCGCTACGCTTCGGCGAGAAAGCCAAAACAAGTAGAACTAAACCTAAACTACTAATACCGCCGCGTAGCGGCGGCGCTCGGCTAGTGATAGAACTGCGGGAGTTTGTGGTTGTCAGGTTTCGACTTCTATATACATACACTAACTAAAAAAAAGGTTTGGATCATTTCGTTTTGACTTGTACTGTACCGTATCATTTGTTGTTGGTATGAGCTGCTTTACCATGAAATCTGTTCACAACTTTGGTTCTCTGAATGTAACGCAGGCTGAGTAATCTAATCTCGATCTCGACACTTAAGCAATAGAGAGGCGTAAATATTGAAGAAATCCAATGCGATTGCTCGACCTGGCCGATCCACGACGCTAGATAGTGGAGACTGCAATTCGCTCGGACACCTGTCGGAGCATACACACGCATCAATTGAAACAACCGGCGAGCCTTTGCGAACACATATACATCTCAAGTTGCTGCTCTTCTTCGCCGAAAGACTTCTTCACCAAGTAAAAATACACTCTTCTACATGTAGTAGCCGAATGTCCTTCCATGAGCCAAGCAAGACAACTAGCGACCACGACACGGAAGCCTTGGGCTGGAACGTTCAGTTTGCACGCCACGAGATTCGTCACTAACAACGCATCAACTACAGGAATGTCGACGTGGCGTGAGCAGGTTGTGATGACCACCTCGGGCGTGGTACCGATTGCAGCGTGCAAGCTCCTTCTGCGCCACATAGCAAGTTGCAAAAAGCGGCACAGCACGAAGGCGTCCAGGAAGCACTTCTTCCTTCTTGTCCGGTCTGCCATATCTTCGCTTTGCGTTGGTCTTAAGCATGCAGAACTCCCGAGGTTTTCAGCGCGCAATTCTGAGGCAGCGTGTTCACCATATCGTTCTGCAACTTGAAGAGACGACGGAACACGCCCTTGCCGACAGGAACCAGAGGGTGACACCTCCCTCAGACGTACACATGACGTTCACGTAGTAGGACAAAGGTGCTGTATTGCGTCACTTCGTAGCAGACACCACCGATCCAGACGCATCCACCCGCTTCCGGAACAAACTCGAGACTTGGACAACCAAGTGGAAGTCGCTCACTCGCAGCAGACGCTGGCCACCGCGAGACTCGATAATTTTGCGGGGCCAACTGCATCACGTGCAGGTTCTCGTCCATATCCACCGCTAGCAGCGCCAGTTTCTTCTCATACACACTGAACGATGTCGCAGATACCGCCAGAGGTTCGTAGTCCTTGGCTAGCAGCACCAACTACCTCTGCATCTCCCCCAAACGCAAGAAATGTATGCTCTTGTAGACGTCTCCGTACATGACAAAGTCCTTGACCTCACTGAGCGTCACGACGTACATCTGCGCTGTCGTAGAGCACGCAGCCGATCAGCTGCTTTGACTTAAACTCGTAAACGATGAGCTTGGAGCCCACGGCGGCCAACACGAACAGGCCGAGCTGCGAGACCATGGAGATGGCTCCCTGTCTGTGCTCCTTGATAAAAACTAGTCGCAGCTTGGGCACATGTAGCGCCTCCTTCCCAGGTTCGGCATCCCTGAGTAAGAGACCGACCAAATGGCGCACACGGGAGAAGACGCGTACGAGTTACGCTTGGTGCAGACGAACCAGTTCGGAGAGTGGGGACGTCGTGAAGTGTGCCGTGTCCACTTTGAGCCCTACGAGGTGGTGCTCAGTGTGAAGCTCATGTATCCATCTATACGACTCGTCTCTTATGAAGGAGGAAGTGGCATCGACGACTCCAGAGTGGAACAAGAAGAAGCGTCCATATTTGGTGGTTGGCACGGGCTGGGTGGGTCTCCATGACGAGGATGAAAGCGCCTGCTGCTGTACGATCCCTTCAATAGCGCCGTCTCCTCGGTTGTGAATCTCGGCAAGCGATCGCCCACTAGTTCCCGCATGATTGCCGGATAGTCTCCAGTAACCAGAGGTGAGAGGAACCAGTACAGTTCGAACTGCATCTTCCTTCCCGCTGCAGGCGACGTCCAACGGGTTTCTCTCGTCGAGCGAATAGGCAGCATCTGAGTTCAATGTGATGCCGATACGAGCCTTTTGGTCGAGAACGGGTGGTGAGCTCGCCTTTAAGTCTCGGAACGCTTTGACAACAGCTGCATGCACGTTGTGAGCCACAATGTATGCAAAAGTGTCGGACTTTTTCAGCCCTGGAGCTCCTGCACCGCTAGCGTAGCCGGCAGTAGTGAGCGTCAGTGGCTCGTTGAATGTCATCCACATGTTTACTATGTCTCCCAGCTCGTGGAGCAAAAGCGTCGCGAATTCTACGTAGTGGTCGACGATGTCTGCGTGCAGCCAGCCTTAAAGAGAGAGCTCCGTGTGTAGCTCGAGCGGCAGATCCCAATGGTACAGCGTCAAGATCGGTACGATGTTGTTGGCGATGAGCTCGTCGACAAGAGCGTGGTAGAACGCAAGGCCCTGAGGGTTTAGCTGCATACGTTTGGTCTCTGGATTCCAGTTCATGGCTCTTGACCACGAGACGGAGAAGCGCGAGGACTGCAAGCCAGTGTCGACCATGAGCTTGACGTTGTCTCGGTAGCGATGGTAAAAGGCGTCAGCGACGTTGGCACACACCACTTTCGTCCTGTGGTGCGTGCGGCAGAAATCGTCCCAGATACTTGGAGTGCGACCGCCTTCGTTCCACGCGCCTTCAACTTGGTACGAGGCGGTGGCCGACCCAAACATGAAATCTGCTGGGAAGCAACGAGGGGCGTCATCGGCAAAGACTGTTGCGCGGCGCTGAACACGTGGAGAAATCGCATCCTGTCAATCCGAAGGAGAAGATCGCCCACTGAGAATCGTAGCGCTTGTCAGCGCTCTGGTCAAGCCCGCGTTCCGTCGTCTCTTCACGTTGCAGAACGTTGTGGTGAACACGCAGGCTATCATTCGATCCGACCATTCGCCAGTCTCGCACGTTTGCGCTGCGTTTGATCAGGAGGGCGTTCGGTGTGTACACTGATGACCACGCGCGGAACTATCTCGCTGTATGACGCGTCAATTATGGCAGCAATGGAGCCGTTTGGTGCCGAATATTGGTCAAAGCTGAAAATAAATAATTGGGTTACCGAACTGGCTAGACCAAAATAACCTATTGAAAATCTTCATCTCAGAAAATAAATACTTGATGCAGCAAAATTGGCACACAGCGAGGCACGAGTAATTACTTATTATGTAAAGCCAGACATGTAGCAGAACTCAAATGATGTAAAATCAAACAAGAATTTACTTCAAAAACAAAGTTCACGCACACAGCCGCTATCATTCGCAGCTACTCATTAATCCTACGTTGCTCTACCGGGACAACGTTTGGCTTCAACGTCACCGCTTATCTCTTTAGGTGGCTTACGTACTTGAACGTGAGGTAGATGGCCATCTGCAGCACGGCCCAGATCACCATGAGACCAACCATGAAGTTGTATTTGCGGTTCGGTCGGAAGTCGTACGTGTCCTCGATGTACTGCGCCACCGTCATCTCCGTCGTGACACCACCGTCCGTGACGGAGATTACGTCCTGCGCCTCACCGAACTGAACGCCCACCAGCGCCGCAAGCGAGTAGCTCGACGGCATCAGGCAAGTGAACCACTTGTAGCCAGCCATCATAGCCGGACGCGGCAGCAGGTAGCCCGAGAACAAGTTGAACAGACACGACAGCGCGCCGACAGCCACGTTCACCACCTTCTCGTTGGGCATCAGAGCTGACATTCACTGACCCACGTAGGTACAAGCCGACGTGTAGAGGTAGAAGACGAACATGAAGAAGAGGAAGTCGCCTCCGTTGTAGCTCCAGCCCACCAGCCAGTACTCGATTGTCACGAACAGCACGATCACGAAGATCAGGTACGGCACCTCAGCGAACCACAGCGACAGACTGTAGGACAGCGGACCGTAGTAGTTCGACATGTGTTCGCGGTAGAACACGGCGCGCTCGGCACACGTGACTTCCAGCACCGTCATGAGGTTGATGACACCGATGAAATCCATACTGTTGTAGATGAGACCGATGTGCGAGTTGATGCGCTTGACGCTGTCCGCCTCGAGCTGGTAGAAGGTCGGACCGAAGATGACACCGAAGCGAGGGAACAGGAACATGCGCAAGAAATTGTACTGCGGGTTGCGCTAGTACGTGAGCTGCTGCTTAACGGCGAGCTCCTTCAACTGGTTCAAGAAGCCCGTGGCGATCGGCGTGTAGCTCAGAGTCGAGTGGCACACAAAGTCGCCGGACACTTCAGCCAACTGCAGCGTGCGCTCGCGGTTCGATTTGTACAGCTCGCTGTTCTTGTACTCGATCGAGTAGTCCTTGACGTCACGGCCAATACCAGCACCAATCTATTCAAACATGTACGTGGCCGGGTTGTACTGCGGACGGATCTCCATCGTGCCAGGGAGCGACGCGAAGTACTCGAGCATCTTGACAGAGTCCACACCAAGGTCACCAAAGTACGCAGTGAAGCCACCATCTCGAAGATCAAAATTGTTAGAATGCACCTTAATTGGTCAAATATGTAGCCAATAGAAAAGGTTCAAACATCCTACTTCTTAAGGAAACTTAATAAGTAAACACATTGCCGAGGGATGTTAATGGCGAGGAGGACGCGTGGCGCGCCCGCTTTAAAAGGCCTCCTCACTTTGAAACTGACGGCCTATTACATAGAGCTTAATATTTCAGATACGTACGGAGACTAAGGTCCATGGTTAAAGGACACAATAGGAGTGCCCAGGTCCTGGGACTGGAAAAGCTCCATGGGGAGGACTACACCATGTGGCGAGACAAGGTGCTAACGCACATAGAGACGCTGGATGAGAAATACCAGCGAGGGCTGTTGGAAAAGGACCAGCCTGAGGCTACGGTTGTCATGATGGACTTCCTTGAGGGTACGCCTGAGAGACCCATCATTTCGGTGGAGGGAAATATTTCTCAAGAAGAGGCGAAGGCCAAGCGTTGGCGCCACCAACACTGGACTAGGGCTCGGTCCGAGCTGTTGAACTTATTCAACCAAGCGTTGCCTAACGTTTTCTTGAGTGGGCTGCCGGATCAAGTGTCCCGAATGAATCCCTGTGACATATGGAAGGAGCTCGAGCAAAAGTACGGGCTCGGGGATGCAGGAGGCGTAATCGAGCTGCGCCGCCAGTGGGAGCGTCTTCTCGCAGCGAACTGGACCAATCTGGGGGCCCTATTCGCCCAGTTAAAGAAGCTGCGTTACGACATTAACAGGAAGATGAGGGGTCTGGTTGGCAAGGACATGGTGACCGAGACCTGGCTGTGCATGGAAGTGCTGGCGTTACTACCAAGCGAGTTTTGGGGAGGCACAATCATCATGACTGAAGAGTGGTTTTCTATTGAAAACGTGGAGACGAGTCTTCGCCGCGTTTTCGGTGATCGATCGAGGAAGGAAGCCACGATGCTGACTGATAAGAGACGCCCAGTGACTGTCAATGCGGCAAGAAAGTTTACGGGGAAGAAAAGGAACCAAGGACAATCCTCTGAAGTGGCAGTAAGCGAGTGTTATTACTGCTTTGAAGATGGCCACTGGAAGAAGGCCTGCCCTGTGTTGGCGGCTGACCGCAACCCGAAAAGGGCTGGAGGCAAGCTGCTTCGCTCAAACATACGGGCGGCTCCTGTCACCGAAACAAAGCGAGCGATGACGGTCAAGAAGGGGGGCAAGTCGACTACCAAGAGGGTGAAGGTGAACCAAGACGAAGAAAGGACCCCAGCTCAAGCTGCCAAGTTCGACCTCAATTTGAACAAGGCAATTGAGGATGCCGACGAACTTGAGTACAAGGGGAGTGTTCCAGCGAGTGAAGGAAGCGAAGATGAGGCACCGATGCACTCAATGGAGATTGATGATGAGGTACGGAGAAGATACCCTGAGTATCTTTCTAAATTGAGGGAGTTGAACCTGACTGATAATCTATGGGTGGTTGATACAGGAGCTGGACACGCTATAAGTTCAAATAGAAGGTGGTTCAGCCAGCTTGGCAAAGGACGGACTCATATCTTTGAATATGGAAACGGAGGCACCTCGTCAACCAAGCTCCAAGGGACAGTGAGATTTAGTATTCTCAAACCCAGAGGGTACTATAGTGATATCTCAATACAAAATGTTGCCTTTGATAAAGAGTGCGGTAGTAACTTGCTTAGTGCATATTATCTTGCCACACAAGGGTATCACCACATTCAGTCAAAAGGTGGGCAGTATTTGTACTTCCTTGATAGTAAAAACCGATTCATATTTGCTGCAGTTGCAATAGATGAGGTATACTATTTACCGAGTAGGAAACTGGATAATAATTCAAGAATACTATCCGTCGATAGTACTTCTCAATCGAAGATACAAAAGACGTTGAAGGAGTGGCACCTGAGGCTAGGTCATGTCGGTAAAGGCAGACTGATGAACATTCTGGCTGGCAGAGTAATCAGAGATGCACCCCAGTTATCTAGAAAGAAAATGGAACTGGTATCATTTTCTGTCGTACATGTGTGCTGGCAAAATCACGGCGAATGTCTTATAGGAATAAGGTGACAGATAAGGTATCTGAGCCTTTGCACACACTGCATATGG
>NW_003303636.1:63920-66584 GCF_000142945.1 Phytophthora infestans T30-4
TACCTCCCTCGATCGAACTTGTGATTGACATAATTGTAGAATTCTCGAATAACATCTTGGCCCTTCCTACTCTCTCAATGAAACAACCTTGCATTGATGCGTCCTCGGTTACTATCTCATCCTCGTCCCATCTCACTATAATAGTACCTACCGAAAATCTATTGTTCTTTTTTGTAACCTCCGGGAGGTCCGATCGTCGGTGATCCTTTCACTCTACTTCGTTTCCCCCCAGTACCCCGTCGTTTAGACTTGACCTCGATGTTCCGCGTCGCGACAACCTTATTCTCTGAGGGTCTGGATGGTGGCGCCTCAGTTACGAGAAAAAACTATTGCATCTGATTAAAGGGTCCTGCTGCAAGCCAAGATCATCAGCTTCTCTTTGTCCCCGTGGGCATCTCCGGTGGTAATCATCATCAAGAAGAACGGAGTGGATATACGTCTGTGCATTGATTACCGGTTAGTCAACGGTCTGACTCGATTGATGGTGTATCCGATGCCTCTAATCAATGAGCTGTTGGAAGATTTGGATGAAGTACTCTGGTACTGCTCTCTTGACATGGCCAGCGGTTTTTGGGTAGTTACTATGACGGATCGAGCTCGCGCGATATCCGCATTCATCACACCGTTTGGACTGTTCGAGTGGAACCGGATGCCGTTTGGATTGAAGAACGCACCACAGATCTACCAACGTCTAATCGACAACGCCCTTTATGGATTCACCCCAATACCGGAACCCAAAAGGGGTGGATCCGGGGAAGATCATACGGAAGTAGATCCATTTGAGGCAGGAGAGCCAGGGGATTCTGGAGCCCCGTCCGTGTTAGGACGCAGATCTTACATCGACGACATTCTAATCCCGGCGAAATCGGGGGATCAGTTGTGCGAAAGAGTGACATCCCTACTGGAGGCGTGTCCTAAGTGGAATCTCTCTATCAGTGTGGTAAATAGCTATTGGGGGATGCGCAAGGTGGATTACTTAGGCCATCGAGTTTCCAAGGAGGGATTGGAGGCGAATCCTAAGGACCTGTCTTCGTTAGCCGATTTGTCCTTCCCGCAGTCGCTACGGGCGATGCAATCCTTCTTGGGCAGTTTGAACTACTACAGTCGGTTCATTGAGGATTACGCCCTGTTTGCCACGGTATTGTATGAATTGAGAGAGGTAGATTTTGCTGCGATGACCACTCCAGCTATCCGGATAAAAATCCAACAAGCTCTGGCCCGGGAGATGTCGGATCCACGAAGGAATTCAAGTGGTACGACGCCAGAAGAGGACCTAAAACAGGAGCTGGGTCCACCCCGGGACCAACGGAGAGAGGATCCAGTCTGGATAGAGACGACGGATCAGAACATGGAAAAGGCAGAATCTCGGTGGATCCGAGCTCAACACGCATTCGTGGAACTGAGGAACAGGATCGCGACCACGCCTATCCTCCGTCATTTCGATCTGGAATGTCAACGTACGGTGATAGTTTATGCCAGTGACTGGGCAGTCTCAGCAGCTCTGGTACAAGAACATGAGGGGATCTGTCATCCAGTCACCTTCGTCAGCCGGACACTGAAGCCGAATGAATTGAACTACGGAGCGGTGGAGAAAGAGATGCTCGCGCTCCTGCGCGTGTTGGATCTGAATTACAACCTGCTAGTGGGAAGATCCATCCGGATCCTGACTCGACACTCTACACTAGTCTGGCTGTTCAAGTCGGCCGGGTAACAAGGACTTTTGGGACAGTGGGCAGCTTTACTCTCGCCTTGGACACTGGAGATTGTGAAATGTTCGAAAGGGGAAGACGAGATCCTGGGAGTCTTGGCCGCGAGCATCACTCCTCGAGCTAAGATGGATGAGGCGCTGACTAGGGTCGCTCCTAAGAAAGAGCCCAAACGCCGGATCCAGATCCCGATCCCGACGGTACAGGTGGATGAGGATCTGTTCGTCCTGAGTGTCGATAGATCCGCTCGCATACGACGCGGAGTCGGGGCGTACAGTGCAATACTGTGGAGACTACCTGGATGGGAAGTTGTACGGGCCAGATCCACTTATGCGGAAGGCCTCACCGTCAATAAAGCGGAGTACAACGGACTCCTTCTGGGTTTGGATTTGCTAAAGGGACAAGATCCAAAACGGCTGGTGATTTGTGGGGATTCAAATTTGGTAATCAGACAGGTGCGAGGTGAGATTGACTGCAAGGCCCCGGCCCTAACACTGTTACGGCAGAAAGTGATGATCCACCTGCGTGGTTGGTTGAATCACGAGTTGGTGCATGTCAAGCGAGATTGGAATGCCAGTGCGGATAAATGGACCCAAAGGCGGTATTTGGTATTTCCATTAAATTTAATAAGGGAATAATAAAAGAATTGACATTTATTTTGTGATTATAGATTAATTGGTAAATCATTTTCCTTCCAAGTAAATATTGTGGGTTCGAGTCCCACTAATCACATATTAGGAGAAATGGCTGAGTGGTTAAAGGTGGCAGACTGTAAATTTGTTGAAGTAATTTCTACGTAGGTTCGAATCCTACTTTCTCCAAAAATATATTTTTATATTTATACGTAATTTTATAAATACAGGTAACTGTGATTTTTTTATAATTAAAATAAATATTTATTATTTATATTTTTCACAAGAAAATAATAAAAATATATTTAAGTACATTAAGGGTACAG
>NW_003303636.1:67421-70000 GCF_000142945.1 Phytophthora infestans T30-4
TTGGATTTTATAATGAGGAATTTTTTCACCGGGGGGGCCGCGGTTATGGAGTTCGTTGAGATTTACTACCTGGCCAATAAGCCAACCGATAAAGGGCCCTTCATGTCCCATCAAATGGATGTGTCAACCGGCCTTCCCTAAACCGGATCGCGGTTTTGAGGATATTTACATGCAACAAACCTCATGGGTTTAGGCATGGGGATGCGTCCAGTGTGTGCAAACTGAAGAAAAGCCCTATATGGACTCAAACAAGCACTTCGTATCTGGTATGCACTCCTCAATAGAGTTTCCTGTAAGCTAGGTTTGTCGGTGCAAAAGGAGTATGTTGTGTACGTCAAGTGGGGAGTAAAGGGAGTAAGCATTGATTATTGTTCGGCTTCCGCGGGAGATATATAACGAAAATTTGTGGTAGATTAGGAAACTTGGATGCCAAAAGGGGAGAGAGCCCAACCGGTCTTCTAGATTTTATCTAGGAGAGTTTTTGAGAGAGATTTTCCCTTTTTTTTGCGAAGAGGGGGGGGGTTTTAGAGAGGGGTTGGGGCAAAATTGTTTTGTGGAAGTTTTTTCCCCAACCCAAAGTATATATGGGACTTACTACAAAAGATATGGATGTGTCTTAATTGTAGCTCAGAACCAACACCACAGGCAAAGAGTATAGTACTTGAGAAAGAGGAAAAATTAAGTCCAGAGGAAATCTCAGCACAACCATTCGATTACAGAGGTTTAGTGGGTTCACTGATGTACCTTGTACGTGGTACACGCCCAGATATAGCAAATGCTATCAGAGAATTAAGTAAATTCCTGTCATGCTATAATAAGAGACATTACAAGGCAGCCCAGAGAGTACTAAAGTATCTGAAAGGGACGTCGACGTACGGACTCGTATTTGACGGAAAAAGTAAGGAAGTGATATATGAGCTGTACACAGACGCGAGCTTCGCGAATGCTAATGAGAACCGAAAGTCAGTAACTGGGTATGTGAGTATTATGGCAGACGCGTGTATTACTTGGAAAGGTTCAAGACAAAGTACTGTGAGCCTCCATACAGCGCAGGCTGAATTAATAGCCGCGAGTGAAGGTATTAAAGAAAGCGAATGGTTATGGGTACTATTAGAGGAATTGGGATTTAAGCAAACACAGCCGATCATGTGTTGGTGTGATAATAAGGGGGCAATTAGTATTATAAAAGACCCAGCAAATCATACATCGACCAAACACATTGATATCAAAGGAATGTATACTCGAGAGATTCATGATAAGGGAAGAATAGTAGTTTCATACTGCAACACAAATGATATGATTGCAGATGCCTCACAAAGGCACTACCTCAAACTCAATTTGAGAAACTCAGAAGTCTCATGGGGGTAAAGAACCTACGCCTCCCCTTGCCACAATAGGTGTGGGGCTTTTGGACTTTCTGGCACCATGTATCACAAGATACAGTGAAGTTGAAGAGCCACCATGTGGCATATCCAAGCGCCCGGCGCAAGTTGAAGTTCAAAGATACTTTTCAAGTTGAAGGGCGAAAGATACTCTTAAGCTGAAGTGAAAGAGTAATGGCCAAGCTGAAGTGCACCAAGGAAAAGACTTATGCGGTTAAAGCAAAAAAAAACAATAAGACGTAACGTTATGATATTGGTTAACTCTCAGACGTACACATGTCAATGGTTATGGACTAGACTACGACAGAACACGATAACGTGCTGAAATCAAGTAAGAGCCACCGTTGACCGCATCTAGGAAGGGAGGGGCAAGCCCCAGCCATGCTTAGTTGGAACTAATGCCGAAGCGCTCCCCAGTCTCTGGAAGTGGTGGTATCACAGACCGAAGCCTGGACGTTTTGCTTGACTGTCGTAGCCCCCCCCGGAGGGTTTAATAGCGGCCATAGGCGCTAAATCGAACCGTGAATGCTGAACGCAAATTTGAGAGTGAATGGATCGAAGGAAATTGGTTCCAGCAAAGACAAAAAAAGGAAGAGGTGCAATTTAGAGGCAGAAACCATAGGGAAATCGGAAAAGGAAAATTGGTTGGGTCACAAATTTTGGAAATAAGGAATAGGTATGTGTAATGGAGCGTTACAAATTTCAGGTGTCGCAAAATTTAGGAGCCACCTATTTTGGATCACCGGATGTGTGAAAAGTCGCCACAACGAAAAGTCACATGATATCTCCAAAAGGTCGCAACTTGATTTAGGATAAAAAAGATCATATGTGATCAAAACCGGATAGGAAAGAGTGTGTTCACTATTAGGAAAACCAGAAGTAGCCCAAAAGTACGAAAGGTCGTATGGTATTTCTGCTGGACAAGTCGCAATTGGATTAAGGATAAGGCGAGTCATATGAGACCACAGAAGTGAAAAGGAGGATGTGCTTGAACTTTTAGTGGGAGTGTTAGAATGCACCTTAATTGGTCAAATATGTAGCTAATAGAAAAGGTTCAAACATCCTACTTCTTAAAGAAACTTAATAAGTAAACACATTGCCGAGGGATGTTAATGGCGAGGAGGACGCGTGGCGCGCCCGCTTTAAAAGGCCTCCTCACTTTGAAACTGACGGCCTATTACATAGAGCTTAATACTC
>NW_003303636.1:70100-72922 GCF_000142945.1 Phytophthora infestans T30-4
CTGACGAGCGAGGACGTGAGAGCCTTGGCACGCGAAGACGTGAGTGGCGTATCGTTGGCCCGCAGTGTGGCTGAACGCCGTGGCTACGCTGTGTCATCTGGCTGTACGAGTGGTGCGGGACCGGGATCGAGCAAGCAGACAACCGAGACGTCCGAGGAGACGGAGACGTTTTGTCGAGGGTACCACTACGGAAATGGCCACCGAGATGACCACGACGGAGGAAACGGAAAACGACGGAGACAGTGACGAGCAAGGACGTGAGAGCCTTGGCACGCGAAGACGTGAGTGGGGACGTGGCCCGCAGTGTGGCTGAACGCGGTAGCTACGCTGTGTCATCTGGCTGTACGAGTGGCGCGGGCACGGGATCGAGCAAGCAGACAACCGAGACGTCCGAGGAGACGGAGACGTTTTGTCGAGGGTACCACTACGGAAATGGCCACCGAGATGACCACGACGGAGGAAACGGAAAACGACGGAGACAGTGACGAGCGAGGACGTGAGAGCCTTGGCACGCGAAGACGTGAGTGGCGACGTGACCCGCAGTGTGGCTGAACGCGGTGGCTACGCTGTGTCATCTGGCTGTACGAGTGGCGCGGGCACGGGATCGAGCAAGCCGACAACCGAGATGTCCGAGGAGACGGAGACGTTTTGTCGAGGGTACCACTACGGAAATGGCCACCGAGATGACCACGACGGAGAAAACCGGAAACGACGGAGACAGTGACGAGCGAGGACGTGAGAGCCTTGGAACGCGAAGACGTGAGTGGCGACGTGACCCGCAGTGTGGCTGAACGCGGTGACTACGCTGTGTCATCTGGCTGTACGAGTGGCTCGGGCACGGGATCGAGCAAGCAGACAACCGAGACGTCCGAGGAGACGGAGACGTTTTGTCGAGGGTACCACTACGGAAATGGCCACCGAGATGACCACGACGGAGGAAACGGAAACGACGGAGACAGTGACGAGCGAGGACGTGAGAGCCTTGGCACGCGAAGACGTGAGTGGCGACGTGGCCCGCAGTGTGGCTGAACGCGGTGACTACGCTGTGTCATATGGCTGTACGAGTGGCGCGGGCACGGGATCGAGCAAGCAGACAACCGAGACGTCCGAGGAGACGGAGACGTTTTGTCGAGGGTACCACTACGGAAATGGCCACCGAGATGACCACGACGGAGAAAACGGAAACGACGGAGACAGTGACCAGCGAGGACGTGGGAGCCTTGGCACGCGAAGACGTGAGTGGCGACGTAACCCGCAGTGTGGCTGACGCGGTGGCTACGCTGTTTCATCTGGCTGTACGAGTGGCGCGGGCACGGGATCGATCAAGCCGACAACCGAGACGTCCGAGGAGACGGAGACGTTTTGTCGAGGGTACCACTACGGAAATGGCCACCGAGATGACCACGACGGAGGAAACGGAAAACGACGGAGACAGTGACGAGCGAGGACGTGGGAGCCTTGGCACGCGAAGACGTGAGTGGCGACGTGGCCCGCAGTGTGGCTGAACGCGGTGGCTACGCTGTGTCATCTGGCTGTACGAGTGGCGCGGGCACGGGATCGAGCAAGCCGACAACCGAGACGTCCGAGGAGACGGAGACGTTCTGTCGAGGGTACCACTACGGAAATGGCCACCGAGATGACCACGACGGAGGAAACGGAAACTACGGAGACAGTGACGAGCGAGGACGTGAGAGCCTTGGTACGCGAAGACGTGTGTGGCGACGTGACCCGCAGTGTGGCTGAACGCGGTGGGTTACGCTGTTTCATCTGGCTGTACGAGTGGCGCGGGCACGGGATCGAGCAAGCAGACAACCGAGACGTCCGAGGAGACGGAGACGTTTTGTCGAGGGGTACCACTACGGGAAATGGCCACCGAGATGACCACGACGGAGGAAACGGAAAACGACGGAGACAGTGACGAGGGAGGACGTGAGAGCCTTGGCACGCGAAGACGTGAGTGGCGACGTGACCCGCAGTGTGGCTGAACGCGGTGGCTACGCTGTGTCATCTGGCTGTACGAGTGGCGCGGGCACGGGATCGAGCAAGCAGACAACCGAGACGTCCGAGGAGACGGAGACGTTTTGTCGAGGGTACCACTACGGAAATGGCCACCGAGGTGACCACGACGGAGGAGACTCCTATGACGTCGGAGGACGTTTCTGGCGATAAGAAGCTGGCGAGTGGCCTGGCAATGGCTGCCATCGGTGTCGCTACGGCCGACCTCACTGGCGGTGTGGTCGGCGCTGCTGTGCATGTCCCCCGTTCCAAGCCTATACACGGCGATGGTGGCTCAACGGATACGACGACGGAGGTAACGGAAACGACGGAGACAGTGACAAGCGAGGACGTGAGAGCCTTGGCACGCGAAGACGTGAGTGGCGACGTGACCAGCAGTGTGGCTGAACGCGGTGGCTACGCTGTTCCATCTGGCTGTACGAGTGGCGCGGGCACGGGATCGAGCTAGCAGACAACCGAGACGTCCGAGGAGACGGAGACGTTTTGTCGAGGGTACCACTACGGAAATGGCCACCGAGATGACCACGACGGAGGAAACGGAAAACGACGGAGACAGTGACGAGCGAGGACGTGAGAGCCTTGGCACGCGAAGACGTATGTGGCGACGTGACCCGCAGTGTGGCTGAACGCGGTGGCTACGCTGTGTCATCTGGCTGTACGAGTGGCGCGGGCACGGGATCGAGCAAGCAGACAACCGAGACGTCCGAGGAGACGGAGACGTTTTGTCGAGGGTACCACTACGGAAATGGCCACCGAGGTGACCACGACGGAGGAGACTCCTATGACGTCGGAGGACGTTCTGAGCG
>NW_003303636.1:73022-77210 GCF_000142945.1 Phytophthora infestans T30-4
CGCGTTCCGTTACAATCGCGTTCCCGTTACAAATCGCGTTCCCGTTACATCTACCACTCTCAGATCTCCAAAGCCTCAAGTGGAGAAACTACCAACAGGGCCATTGCTTCCGCATGGCTATCTGCCTGTGGGCCTTGTGCTTCCTGATACGGTAGTTCCGTCGCTCCTAGCGGAAGCCAAAGCGCGTCCGTACAATGGTGTCTTTAATCGCGTGGGTGGTAAAGACGACAACTTCCGACAGCAATCGCGCGTGAGCTCTCGCACCCTGTCAGCGCCTCTACAGGAGTTGAGCAAGGCTCTAAAGGTGGTTGTCGCCATGCTGCACCTTGGGTGGGAGCCTGGTGTTTTCCCTTTCATGCCGTCGATGCCTGGGGGCTCAGAACAGGAGCCCCACCAAGACTACCAAGAGAGTGACTTGGTGAGAGCCCGTAACCTTCGCCCGGATGGTGTTCCAGCCAGCATGATTTTCGCTTTGGAGCCCGGCACGAAGCTCCGCATCTATGCTGGTTGCTTTACTGCAAGAGACAACTTCAAGGCGCGCGTTGTGGACATTCCGGTTGGATTCGCTGTTCTCTTCAGAGGTGACCTCATACACAACGGAATGCCGTACACCACAAGTAACTACCGCATTCACTGCCACCTTACCTACGCAGGTTGAAATGGACACCAGATATCGTTCAAGACGCACTTCCTGAACACGGTGAGTGTATGTTTTGCGGCAAAAAGGTGGAGAAGGGTCAAGCAATTCGGAAGCACCGCTTCTACTGCGAAAAGAACCCCAAGGGGGCTGCGAACAAACAGAAGCGCAAACGTGAGTTCGAGGAAGGTGAGTACAAATGTGTGGTGTGCGCTGATGTGTTCAAGCACCAGAGCGCGCTACGAGTCCACAAGATGAGGGAGCACTCCGCTTAGAATTGACACGTACGAGTAGCTTAAATGAATGGAAGATGATAAGCCACCTGACTGGACAAAATTATTGCTTACTCGTTTTTAATTGGTCGAGTTCTTCAACTTTGGTACTGCGTTCCCGTTACAATTCTGCTTTTTAATGTAAAAAATACCTGTTTTCTCTGCGGTTTGATGTTTGGTGTCATCCACAATGTATTGACGGAATTACGAATGTGTTTGAACGACGTCTATTCCTCTCTTTCTCTCTGATCTAAGTAAGGTTCTACCCCCACGGCTTCGCTGGTGAAAAGGGTGATTCGAAAGGCTGTACTTGATCACCAGCTTGGGTTTTAAAAACTTGAGGATTCTGGGGGGGGGGCATACAGAGTGGACCTTGGAGGTGTAGCCGGGTGATTTTGTCGATTCGTTCACTATATGTCGGATCGCGGCCGGTCCCTCGACTACCTTGGTTTGCTATCCGCGTTCTGCGCGTGCTTTACTTGGACCTACATTGTTGCAGTGTAGTAGGGTCTTGAATTCTTGCAGGGGTAGTCCTATTGTCGCGGTAAATCCACCAGTGCTTGTCGAAATGATCCGAGGTGATGTACTTCCTTTTATTCGACTCTATGACTGCAACAAGGTCGTGGAGACACGGGCGACCATGGACAGCACGGAACTCCCCGGAGCAAGGACTACGTTCAATTCCACCAGAAACAATTTTCTCCGCATCCATCCACAACCTCTCTGTGTCTCTCAAAGCGTTTCTCGTGATAATCCTGACAACTCGATTGTATCTGCTTTTTTGCAGCAACTGAGGCGCAATCGTTGCATGCTGAGCCATGAGCACACTTGTTTCGGAAGCAGCAATTGTCCACCAGCTACACAGCTTCTTGAAAGCTGTGTACAAGTCGCCTTGGTTTGATTTCAATCTGGCTTTGATCTTGGCATGCGTTCCCTCGACCGTAGATGTGTCTCGGACACCGAAGTGTTTGTACTTGCTTGTGCAGTATCTCACAATTCACGACTTGTACTTCCACCAATGCAGATCCAGATAGTCTGGGACACCACGTTGCTCCTTGAGGCAAGAACCTTGCGTTTTTCTTCAAACTCTGCTTCTGTGATTGCCTCCACTGCTTCGTAAAACGTAGCCATGAATGAATTGGTTTCCCTATAATTCTCCTTTTTTGGTTGTCCCGGGGCTGGGTTCTCGACGTCTACTTGGCCTAAGTGCTTTCTGGTCATGCTTTCCACGTTCTTGTTCATGTGCCAGTGGCATATCATCGAAGGCACGCCC
This sequence comes from Phytophthora infestans T30-4, assembly GCF_000142945.1. Taxonomy (NCBI): domain Eukaryota; phylum Oomycota; class Peronosporomycetes; order Peronosporales; family Peronosporaceae; genus Phytophthora; species Phytophthora infestans. The sequence continues at coordinate 75,205 of NW_003303636.1, forward strand.
GGAAAAACACGGTCCAGTGAATTCAGACAGGCAAGATCCCGATCACTGAGAATGACGTTAGGAGGGTCTATATCGTTTTCAATCATGAAGCGACGTAGCATGTTGAAAGCCCAAACGAAGTCTTTTTCTTTTTTCACCAGGAAGCCAACATTGAGCAAAGAGGGAAAAATTTTACCAAGGCAAAAAAAGATATTATACACGCGCTAAAAGCCCAGGGAATATGTGGATAGGCGCCAAGAGGGGAGGGGTTTGTGTTTTTCCCCTCTGTCCGGAGAGGGGCGCTGCGCCCATCACACATCATGGTGAAGCATGAAGAGCTCAGTGGTGTCGGGATGAGCCCAAAAAAGGTGGGTTACCTCGTTCGTTTCTTGATTGACGCGCCACTTGTGATAGAATTTGAGCTTTCGAAGCTCCACGAATAGAGCTTCTATCGCTGTATGAGAAGCCAGATCTCGTCTACGAACAGCACTTCTTGTGCTGGCGATGTCTTTGGCGATCACGAGAGAGTCCGGATCGGCACTTATAAGCGTGGCTTGAATGGTCGAAGAAGCAGCCCCCGCTGCAGTCTGGAGTTCCACCAGGTCTGACGTGGTCACCGACGTTTGTTCCTGAGATCTTTGAGCAGCACGGCGCCTGACAGCAGCATGAGCACGAATGTCCCGGGACGGCTCGTGGTTATGGTGAGTGCTCCGTGCCGTGTGAACAATCTTTCAAGGCCCGTCGGTTTCTGCCTTGCTGACAGCATGCAGTGCAATGCGCATGGGACATCCTGAGCGTTTTGAACCTCGCATGGTGCGCGTTCGGGTCTCTTCGGTCAAGTGCTGAGTGTTCTTCACGGCTCCGGAGCGATCGCACTCATAGTTCCATGCCCACACCTTCTTGTCAGCGTCGTCTGTGCACCGAACGCGGCGACGTGAAAGATTGAACCCGTGATCATTAGCCCACTGATGCAGCGCTTCTTCAGCTAGGTCATGCGAGGCGTACACAGATTGTAAGATGACAACACGTTGAGGGCCGGTATTACTCATTGATGAACTCTTTGTCTTTGACAACCTTTTGTGGTTCGTCTGCAGTTCGTCTACATCCATTTAAACCGGTATTATACTGGTACTTACTGACTATCTCCTCTGCCTATCCCAATCGTGTACTTTTTGTGCGAGGGCCCTCCCTCGTTAGTTTCTCCCGGTGTTGAGGACGCTAATCATGTATACATGTCGGGAGCATAGACATTTAATGCAGGCACAGCAGCAAAAGCGCAAACTTGTTTGCGTTGCTTTCTTCATTTCGATGCAATTCTTTATACAAACTGTGTCGCTCATAAATACATGATAGTCAAGATTCCGGCAACATTTATGATCGCCGCTCGCTGCAATACAAAAAAGTACTTTGAAAGTGAGGTAAGTAAGTATCGAAGAAGGTAAAATTTAAAACCTATGCAGTCTCCACAACCCGTTGTGTGGTGTCAAGGCTCATATGCTGATAGTGTTGCACCGCAACTTTGCGGTTAAATATGTACGCGCTCAGCGGATACGCAGCGACGTAGTGGCTTTGGCCTGCGCGGCGAGAGCTTCTGGACGCTCGCGCTTCGTGGCAGCCTGTCGGAGTCGGTGCGCCACTGCAAGCGACGTTGGGCGTGCGCTCGGGTCTGGCAACAAACAGTCCTGCGCCAGCTTTTTAATAACCTCCGGACACGTAACGCGGAACGTAGGCTTCCAACCTTCGGCTGCAATCTTGTGGACAATTATGTTCTCGTTCATCAAGCGCGAGTCGCTGTCTTCACTGCTTCCTTCGCCAGCGCTGGTGTGGGACCGTGCTGTCAGTTTCTCTCGCTCAGTGAACGGCAAGTCGCACGTGTCGATCTCTGATAAAACAACGCCAAAAGCATACACATCCGAGGCCACAGACGACTGATCCCCACTCGCCAACAGCTCTGGAGCCATCCAGCGTCCTGTACCACGTGCTCGAGGACCACAACGAGACGATTTGTCGGTATTACCGGTAGTGGG
>NW_003303636.1:77460-80108 GCF_000142945.1 Phytophthora infestans T30-4
AATTCTGGTCGATACGATATTAACTTGGTTAACCCTTCTAGCCCCTCTGTTTATGCTGTATTATACAGCAAAAGGAATAAGCTTTCCTATAGTATGACGGCGTACCTGTGTGAAGTTTATCTGTTTGTAGCCCCCTTCTAGCAATCGAGCCGGATTCTAGTACAATTTATGATGCTACCAGTAAATGCAAGAGTCCTAATTGGCTAGATTGATGGATACATTTTGTGCAAAATCGTGAAAAATGTCTGTAGCACTCGTTACCCTTTCACACTCGATGTACGGAAGTCGTCGTGGCGATTCGCGTTAAAACTGGTGGCGTGGAGAGCGCTGCAGCTACCCCGCGCTTTCCGCGGAGAAAACTTTTGCCCATTTGTCAAGCAAAGACTTGTGTAAACAACAAATGGGCAAAGTTTCCTCCACATTAGATCAGAGGTGAGCTACTCGTCATCTACTTCCTGCAGCTTTCTTTTCCTGAATCTAATTTTCTTTCTCATGTCCGGTGGGATGATGGTGGCATTCTTCCAGGTGATATGCCATGTCTGATGGCACGTGTCGGTGTTGCCTCGCTCCTCTCTGCGAACCTTGTTGCAAAGAGCCACGCGACCCCCAAAGGTAAGCGAGCATTCTTCACAAGAGTACGGCGTCTCGAAGCTGCGATGTTCCTTGTCGGAATAGGCCGAACATACTTTGCATAAATACTGACGGACTTTGTTCTTGTAGGTTTCCGCAGTTTTTGTCAGCACGTGCGGTTGTCCTGCCAGTGGGGTCGAAAGTAAGTTTTGGGCGTGCATGTTGCCTTGAAAGTCCACCTTTTGCTGCGCAAGCAGCTCCACGTGTAGCCGCGCCAAATAGTCAGCATGGGTGGGAACAGGTTTGCCTTGCTCTTTCATCACTAACTTGTGGATAATGAACCCATTGACTAATGCCATGTCAACGATACCGAAAAACAGGTTCTTGTAGTAGGATCGATGGCGCAGTGCTTTCTGGATAGAATAGCGGTGAAGTCGCAGCTGATCGTGTTGGTCTACTCCTCCCATGCCTTTGTTGTAGATACGAACCAGCTCGGGGCACGCAACTTCAAGAGAGACGCCATCCCCCTTACGCTTTCGCTGAACAATAACCCGTCTCGTGCTGCATCCCGTTGCCATGAAGTTGACGATCTTTGAATCCTTCCAGCTAGCGGCGACCAACCCTGGGATCCGTGGATTATACGCGACACGGTACGCTCCGCGCTCAATTTTGTTTGCAGGTTGCTGAGGTTGCAACTGCTTTTGCTTTTTCTTACTGGGGTGTAGATAGCGCGTGATCTCCTCAAATCGCTTGCGAGTTTTGAATTTGCCGAACGTGCCTCGTGGAATTGCCCCATTCTCAGACGTCGACCAGTGATCTCCTAGTGAACGCCGGTGGGCGCACAGTGCACGAGCTATAAGCAGTGCAATGTAGTGAACTATCTCGTGAGCTTGAAAGGGTTTCACCTTGCTCAAAGTGTCTTTGATATCCGATAACGACTGGACTCGACTATCTGGGTGTGTAAGTTGCCACTGTTGCTGACGGCGCTGCTTCTGGATAGCGACTTCATCTACCACACTCGCACGATATCGATTGGATTCCTCAGCAATTTTGGTCCACATCAACTTCGGCATGAAGTAGTAAAACATGGCAAGAGGTGACTCCGCATACGTTCGCGCAGACTCCGTTGGGCCCCACCGGCCATTGTACAGATCCGATGCACCATCTACTTGCAGGTCTCCACTGTGGTCTTGATCGTATACAACCCACGCAGAAGAAACCGCCTTCAATTCCGCGTCACGGAGAAAATCAGGATTGGCATTGGCATTTTCTCGAGGGGACCAGTCATCATCAGCAACATCCTCGAAGAATTCGGCGTCATCTTATCCGTCATCGTTGTCGCTCAGAGCATCCTCGGCGGCATTACTTGCCAAGCCCACTTCCGTGTCCATTACTTCGTGAATATAATCTTCCGTATCAATCTCATCAGACTTGTCGCTCTCCGAGTCCGAGTCACAGAGATTGGAATCGTCTGCATCCGCATTTTGAGACCATTCACACTTGGACAAATCGAAAATGAATCCATTCGAATCGTGCATGTTGAACTCTGCAACGTCTTCAAGCTCGGGCTCCTCACCTTTTTCCTCTTCCTCTACTGCAGCATGACCTTCTGCTGTATCAAGATGCAGAGGCAGCGTCATTGTGTTTTCTTCTGCTGTATCAGACAGGATAACACTCGAAGCTTGTGCTGTAGAAGCCAGAGTAACAGGGACGCACAGTCAGAGCTTGTACAGTAGCATCCCGAGTAGCCACACTCGCAGTCCGAACTTGTGCTGTAGCCGGTCGAGCAGCTGCGGTCGAGGGCCGAGCTTGTGCTGTATTAGCCGAAGTAACTGGACTCGAAGCCCGAGCTTGAATTGTACTGGCTACAGTGATTGCCGTCGCAGTAGAGGTCGTCGTAGCTGGGCACGTTCTCTTTAGCAGGCAGAGGTAGTCGTTGGTGCTTGTCTCCCTTTGCGACGCGATCAGCTGCGGCAGAGGTGGGCCTATCATCGCACGCTCCGCTGTCTGCAGGCGGTGCTGTCAATGCTGTCGACGAAGAGACGGAGGAATAGTTCCAGCGATAACACTATACTCTA
>NW_003303636.1:80208-82932 GCF_000142945.1 Phytophthora infestans T30-4
CACGGTAGACCACGAAGCACGGTAATATACGTAAGCACAAACGGCAGATCAACCGGGACACCACAAGATAACTAGATAGTATGGTCTGGGCCACTATGCCATGGGAGAACGCAGCCGCGGAGCTATAGTCAGAAAATCTTCGAGCCGCGGAGATCGATACAAGTGTAGAACCTGAGCTTACCGAGCCACGGAGAACCGTAGTACATGGGAACACGATTTAACGGACGTCGGACCAGCCACAAAAAACACGAGGGGGGGGGGAGAGGGAGGGGGCACGTGTGGGGTGGCCATGATTGCACACCGTGGAGCACGATGCCATTGTAGAACACGATAACACGGGCAACGCAGATGCACTACGCTAAAACAATACCATAGACAGCATTACCACACCGTGATTGCACGATAGCGTGATTCCGCGGTCGATGACACTTCATCAGGAGATCACGATGCACGGGCGACGGAACCACGACTGCATGGAGGCACCAAAGCACGGAATAGCACCCTTTGGTTAGAGCACCGGCGATGGAAGGCCAATGGTAACGAAATAGTATCTACCACGAAGCCAGTGCAACCCACGTAAACGTTTGAGAACGGAAAACAGTTAGCTTTAACGAAAAGGCCGTACTAAAGAGCATGAACCCACAAGAGAGAGGACAGAACCGCTGAGCAGCGTGGGCCATGGGTGAGCAGGAACCTCGAAGCCGGGAAGAGCACGAAAGAGCATGGACCATTGAAGAAAACAACACCCAACCTGTAGTACGGGGTAACGGAAACGTTCCAAACCACGATATTATACGGGGCCGAATGAGACTACGGAAGGCAAGTGGTTAAATACACGATGCCAAGATCTACGGGGTGAACCACGCTCTCAAAACACGCGACACCAAGAAGCACTAAGGTTGCGGCCACCTCATCTCCAACAAACCATGCCACTCCGCCGCGTAGCGGCAGCGAACGGCTAGTTGTTCCTCTATTGTAGCCCGCACATCTGTCGTGTAGTCTTGGTGTGGCTCTTGACCAGCTCCGCCAGGTCGGAATGCATATAGGAAAGTCGCAAGATGCACACCTTTCATCGCGGACCAATGCGTCCTCTTGAATAGCTTTAGCAACAATCTGCAGTGTAGAAGTCATACGCACCACACGCGACTGACTCCGGAAGGGGTCATCACAAGTGCCGCCAGCTTGCCGAAAAACGGGATTGCTCTTGCGTTAGCTAGTAATACATCTAAAGTCGTAGACGCCAGTTGAAGCCACACCATGGCGTAGCCGGATGATGAACCAGGGGCACTTGCTGTCAATGGCCTCACGCCATAGGTCGTATCCGCACTCGAAGAGTATTTCAACGACAATTGTACCTACATGATGCGAACGATGAGGAACATGATCATGTTCGACTTTGGCGTCGACATCAGTACGTCCACAATATTTGAAAAGCTGATCGGTAAGCTGTACACGATGAACCGCTTGTCTTCGAGCACTTGCACATTCAAAACATCCCGTGAAAACGCGGAGTCTGGTATTAAACTCCAAAGACACAATTACACTAGCAGGAATAGTTCCAGGGAATTGTTCCTCTATTGTAGCCCGCACATCTGTCGTGTAGTCTTGGTGTGGCTCTTGACCAGCTCCGCCAGGTCGAGAGTGCATATCGGAAAAGTCGCAAGATGCACACCTTTCATCGAGGACCAATGCGTCCTCTTGAATAGCTTTAGCAACAATCTGCAGTGTAAACGTCATACGCACCACACGCGACTGACTCCGGAAGGGGTCATCACAAGTGCCGCCAGCTTGCCGAAAAACAGGATTGCTCTTGCGTTAGCTAGTAATACATCTATAGTCGTAGACACCAGTTGAAGACACACCATGGCGTAGCCGGATGATGGAAATCAGGGGCAGTTGCTGTCAATGGCCTCACGCCATAGGTCGTATCCACACTCGAAGAGTATTTCAACGACAATGGTACCTACACGCTGCGAGCGATGAGGAACATGATCATGTTCGACTTTGGCGTCGACATCAGTACGTCCACAATATTTGACAAGCTGATCGGTAAGCTGTACACGATGAACCGCTTGTCTTCGAGCACTTGCCCATTCAAAACATCCCGTGAAAACGCGGAGTCTGGTATTAAACTCCAAAGACACAATTACACTAGCAGGAATAGTTCCAGGGAATTGTTCCTCTATTGTAGCCCGCACATCTGTCGTGTAGTCTTGGTGTGGCTCTTGACCAGCTCCGCCAGGTCGGAATGCATATAGGAAAAGTCGCAAGATGCACACCTTTCATCGCGGACCAATGCGTCCTCTTGAATAGCTTTAGCAATAATCTGCAGTGTAAACGTCATACGCACCACACGCGACTGACTCCGGAAGGGGTCATCACAAGTGCCGCCAGCTTGCCGAAAAACAGGATTGCTCTTGGGTTAGCTAGTAATACATCTATAGTCGTAGACACCAGTTGAAGACACAACATGGCGTAGCCGGATGATGGAAATCAGGGGCACCTGTGTGTGACTGTGCTCACGCCACAAGGGCGTATCTCCCCCTCGAAGAGAATTTTTACAAACACATGTACCCACACCCTGCCAACGGAGAGGGAAAATATTCATATTCTACTTTTGTGGGCGCCAATCTCAACGTCTCCCAAATTTTTGTAAGATGTATCTGATATATGTTATACACGAAGAGCGCTTTTGTTTTCTTAGAACAGTGCCATTTTTAAAAA
>NW_003303636.1:83032-85906 GCF_000142945.1 Phytophthora infestans T30-4
CCTCCGCGGCCTCCGTAAACAGAAAGTTATCGTCGGCAACTCCTGTGTCCTCGACTGTTGGCGCCTCATCTCGAATAACATCTTCCAAATGCTCTCCTTTTTCGAGTATTTCGGAGACTATTCGTTGCTCAAAGACTATCTTTCGGACGATATCTACATCTTTGCGACGACAGCGTTATGCGCAAAAGCAACCTGCTCTTCTACCATTCCAGTGCCGAGTCAGCTCCTGGAAACACAGTGGATCCGCTTTCCAACTTTGTGCTGACGTTTAACACCAGCAGTAGAAGCAGGAGACGAGTATACTTTGACCAGAAGATCTGCCAACACTGGGAACTTGGCGCACCCTTGCTGCCATATGTTCGTAGGATGAAACAGCTTGCGCAGAAAGAGAGAAAATCATTGAGTGCTTGCCTTTGATAATCGATTGACTCTTTTGAGCTGGATTGCAGATCTGCACTGCGAACAGAGACCTCCCTCCCCGAGCTTAAGAAACTTGGATTCGTGTAGCTAGAAAACTTTGCCTTCCACACGTGTCCAAGTACCACGATAACCACCCATTCAGTTACTCGCGGCAAGCACCATCGCGCGACCATGTTGCAACGGCAAGTGCACGTCAAAAGAACCATTTGAGCCAATAAAAAAACTTAAAAAGTATTTGATATGGTTTAATTGCCGAAATTTTAAGAAATACCAATGACAAGTTTTTTGGCCCATCCTCAACCGGACGGAACGCTGCTAATAAACCAGGTTGTAAATGATGTAGCTCTAGCACACGTCACAGCAATATTGATAAGATATTTATATAATTTTTTCTGTTATAATTCTGTTTTGCTGATCTTTTTTGTGTGGTCTGCCATGGACGCGTGTCATTCTTCAGATCGCGTCGCGCTACCATAGCCGTCCACAGCCGTCAATTTTCAGGATTGACCATCGTACCGCCGTCCGAGTACAGATCAAAGCCTGCGCGCGAATGGTAAGCAGCCTTTGCCCCCCCCCGCTTGCACCGTGAAAACAGCATTTCCTCATATCTGTGTTGGATTCTGAATCCAGTGACGAAGATAGCAATTCGCTCGTGCGTGAGCGCTGGACGAGTACGGAGCAATTCGCGATCAAGGACGCTAGCGTCAGTACAAAGTCGCTTACAGGAGCTCAAGCGTTTCAGGGAGAACATCATGAGAACGAAAGAAGCGTGATGAGACGAGTACGCGAAGAGTATGCAAAGGCACAGCCAACTGCTTCATGAAAGTCTGGAGAAGCTGTTTTCCAAAACAAAAACGCTGGAGGCGCATCACTAATGAAGGCGCAAAGATAGAGCTCTGCGGTAGACAAGACTCCTGAAGTCGGGAAGAAGGCGGACTTGTTGAAACGCTCTGGTAAGAAGAAGGCCGTCTCTACGGCAAAGAAACGCAAGAAATTGGATGCACGTTAGCTACATGAGATCCTGAGGGAAGCTACGATGGCGTTTGGTGATGACGCGGCTGACCTGGACGATAGCGGAGATGATGATTTTCCGTCTGAGGACGAATACGGCGTTCAAAGGACAGCAAAAAAAGTAAAAACGCGTAGTTCAATAATGCGGGTGTTATTCGGTGAAGACAAGTCTCCAGTTGGAAAGAATCTACATGGCATATGTCCTCTTGGATCTACTCCAGAACCGCTACAGAATTCGCGTGGTGGATCGAAGACTCAGAGCCTTCGTAAACAAGGTCGAGTACAACGGCGTTGCGTAGGGTACAGAAGTCTCCACCACCGATACAGTAGAAATCGGAGGTCAACCTTCGACAGAAATTTACATCGGACGAGCTACTGAGGTATATACCGGAATGGGCTAGGCGCGCAGAACAACACTTTGAACCGGAGGATGTACAGCGTTTGACACCGGAAACGGAGGATGTATATCTGGATCGACTCCTCGGCATGAATACAATAATTCATCGGCACTTTCTTTACTGTATTTTCAGCTCGATGGAGATCTTGGGACATTTTTCACGAACGATTCGATTTGTTCAGTGCAAATACGTATCAACGCTTCCCCGTTTGATCGACAACTTGAGTTGAAATACGAAACAAACAGATTTTAGGCAATAGACAATTTCGGCAAAGCCACGCAAAAAGGTTCAGCCGGGCATGAAGACGACAAGGCTACGGATCTAAACGAAGTATCGCCGAGATATTTGATCCCTTCTTCCTGGGTGGTTTACTGCAAGACGCTGAAATATACCCATGGAATCAAACAGCGGGGACGGCCTTCGCACACATCGTGTAGTGCGGTTCACTGCTTGTGTAATGGGTTACAGAAATAGGTAGATTCCTTTACATAAGTAGGTGCATACCGGTATGCACACGACTAGCGTGTGCTGAAAATGCTGCCATGCCATTGGCTGATATATGGGGAGCCAGACCCATTATTAGCTAATTGGACTATGACGTGTATTTGAGTGGCCAGGGCTGTGGCCTTGGCCCTCAAATAAACTCAGAGTTGATTTTTCCTTAAGCCTAAGACTCAGACTTTCTATTGCAAGCTTCGTCAATACTATAGTGTAAGCAAGTAACGAAGTAAATACCTGGCCCGTTGCAGCTTACACTACTCGGGTCAACACAACGTTGCAGAAAATAAGGGAAGGGTAATACGATGTTTATTTGAAAGCCAAGGGAAGCCACAGCCACGCCCTCGCTAAAGCGTTGTAGGAGTACTATGTGGAAAATCGCCGAGCTCAGGATTCTATAGTGCTACAAGCTGTGGGAGACATGCGGGAGAGCGGATCATCAGCAAAAGGAATACTGTCGTATCTGCGACAGAATACAAATAAAAAATTTGCGATAGTATCTGTCCTGAGCACTTCGGTCTAACTAGTGTCGCTTATCTACCTCGAA
>NW_003303636.1:86006-89132 GCF_000142945.1 Phytophthora infestans T30-4
GCACTTTGCACCATTCAAAACCTTCCCGTGAAAACGGCGGAGTCTGGTATTAAACTCCAAAGACACAATTACACTAGCAGGAATAGTTCCAGGGAATTGTTCCTCTATTGTAGCCCGCACATCTGTCGTGTAGTCTTGGTGTGGCTCTTGACCAGCTCCGCCAGGTCGGAATGCATATAGGAAAAGTCGCAAGATGCACACCTTTCATCGCGGACCAATGCGTCCTCTTGAATAGCTTTAGCAACAATCTGCAGTGTAAACGTCATACGCACCACACGCGACTGACTCCGGAAGGGGTCATCACAAGTACCGCCAGCTTGCCGAAAAACAGGATTGCTCTTGCGTTAGCTAGTAATACATCTATAGTCGTAGACGCCAGTTGAAGCCACACCATGGCGTAGCCGGATGATGAAACCAGGGGCACTTGCCGTCAATGGCCTCACGCCATAGGTCGTATCCGCACTCGAAGAGTATTTCAACGACAATTGTACATACACGCCGCGAGCGATGAGGAACAGGATCATGTTCGACTTTGGCGTCGACATCAGTACGTCCACAATATTTGACAGGCTGATCGGTAAGCTGTACACGATGAACCGCTTGTCTTCGAGCACTTGTACATTCGAAACATCCCGTGGAAACGCGGAGTCTGGTATTAAACTCCAAAGACACAATTACACTAGCAGGAATAGTTCCAGGGAATTGTTCCTCTATTGTAGCCCGCACATCTGTCGTGTAGTCTTGGTGTGGCTCTTGACCGCTCCGCCAGGTCGAGAATGCATATAGGAAAAGTCGCAAGATGCACACCTTTCATCGCGGACCAATGCGTCCTCTTGAATAGCTTTAGCAACAATCTGCAGTGTAGAAGTCATGCGCACCACACGCGACTGACTCCGGAAGGGGTCATCACAAGTACCGTCAGCTTGCAGAAAAACAGGATTGCTCTTGCGTTAGCTAGTAATACATCTATAGTCGTAGACACCAGTTGAAGAGACACCATGGCGTAGCCGGACGATGGAAATCAGGGGCAGTTGCTGTCAATGGCCTCACGCCATAGGTCGTATCCGCACTCGAAGAGTATTTCAACGACAATTGTACCTACACGCTGCGAGCGATGAGGAACATGATCATGTTCGACTTTGGCGTCGACATCAGTACGTCCACAATATTTGACAAGCTGATCGGTAAGCTGTACACGATGAACCGCTTGTCTTCGAGCACTTGCCCATTCAAAACATCCCGTGAAAACGCGGAGTCTGGTATTAAACGCCAAAGACACAATTACACTAGCAGGAATAGTTCCAGGGAATTGTTCCTCTATTGTAGCCCGCACATCTGTCGTGTAGTCTTGGTGTGGCTCTTGACCAGCTCCGCCAGGTCGGAATGCATATAGGAAAAGTCGCAAGATGCACACCTTTCATCGCGGACCAATGCGTCCTCTTGAATAGCTTTAGCAACAATCTGCAGTGTAAACGTCATACGCACCACACGCGACTGACTCCGGAAGGGGTCATCACAAGTACCGCCAGCTTGCCGAAAAACAGGATTGATCTTGCGTTAGCTAGTAATACATCTATAGTCGTAGACACCAGTTGAAGACACACCATGGCGTAGCCGGATGATGGAAATCAGGGGCACATGCTGTCAATGGCCTCACGCCATAGGTCGTATCCGCACTCGAAGCGTATTTCAACGACAATTGTACCTACACGCTGCGAACGATGAGGAACACGATCATGTTCGACTTTGGCGTCGACATCAGTACGTCCACAATATTTGACAGGCTGATCGGTAAGCTGTACACGATGAACCGCTTGTCTTCGAGCACTTGCACATTCAAAACATCCCGCGAAAACGCGGAGTCTGGTATTAAACTCCAAAGACACAATTACACTAGCAGGAATAGTTCCAGGGAATTGTTCCTCTATTGTAGCCCGCACATCTGTCGTGTAGTCTTGGTGTGGCTCTTGACCAGCTCCGCCAGGTCGGAATGCATATAGGAAAAGTCGCAAGATGCACACCTTTCATCGCGGACCAATGCGTCCTCTTGAATAGCTTTAGCAACAATCTGCAGTGTAGAAGTCATGCGCACCACACGCGACTGACTCCGGAAGGGGTCATCACAAGTACCGTCAGCTTGCCGAAAAACAGGATTGCTCTTGCGTTAGCTAGTAATACATCTATAGTCGTAGACACCAGTTGAAGCCACACCATGGCGTAGCCGGACGATGGAAATCAGGGGCAGTTGCTGTCAATGGCCTCACGCCATAGGTCGTATCCGCACTCGAAGAGTATTTCAACGACAATTGTACATACACGCCGCGAGCGATGAGGAACATGATCATGTTCGACTTTGGCGTCGACATCAGTACGTCCACAATATTTGACAAGCTGATCGGTAAGCTGTACACGATGAACCGCTTGTCTTCGAGCACTTGCCCATTCAAAACATCCCGTGAAAACGCGGAGTCTGGTATTAAACGCCAAAGACACAATTACACTAGCAGGAATAGTTCCAGGGAATTGTTCCTCTATTGTAGCCCGCACATCTGTCGTGTAGTCTTGGTGTGGCTCTTGACCAGCTCCGCCAGGTCGGAATGCATATAGGAAAAGTCGCAAGATGCACACCTTTCATCGCGGACCAATGCGTCCTCTTGAATAGCTTTAGCAACAATCTGCAGTGTAAACGTCATACGCACCACACGCGACTGACTCCGGAAGGGGTCATCACAAGTACCGCCAGCTTGCCGAAAAACAGGATTGCTCTTGCGTTAGCTAGTAATACATCTATAGTCGTAGACGCCAGTTGAAGCCACACCATGGCGTAGCCGGATGATGAAACCAGGGGCACTTGCCGTCAATGGCCTCACGCCATAGGTCGTATCCGCACTCGAAGAGTATTTCAACGACAATTGTACATACACGCCGCGAGCGATGAGGAACAGGATCATGTTCGACTTTGGCGTCGACATCAGTACGTCCACAATATTTGACAGGCTGATCGGTAAGCTGTACACGATGAACCGCTTGTCTTCGAGCACTTGTACATTCGAAACATCCCGTGAAAACGCGGAGTCTTGTTATTAAACTCCTAAAGACACACTTACACTAGCAGGAATAGTTTCC
>NW_003303636.1:89478-101116 GCF_000142945.1 Phytophthora infestans T30-4
CAGCTGATCGGTAAGCTGTACACGATGAACCGCTTGTCTTCGAGCACTTGCCCATTCAAAACATCCCGTGAAAACGCGGAGTCTGGTATTAAACTCCAAAGACACAATTACACTAGCAGGAATAGTTCCAGGGAATTGTTCCTCTATTGTAGCTCGCACATCTGTCGTGTAGTCTTGGTGTGGCTCTTGACCAGCTCCGCCAGGTCGAGAGTGCATATAGGAAAAGTCGCAAGATGCACACCTTTCATCGCGGACCAATGCGTCCTCTTGAATAGCTTTAGCAACAATCTGCAGTGTAAACGTCATACGCACCACACGCGACTGACTCCGGAAGGGGTCATCACAAGTGCCGCCAGCTTGCCGAAAAACAGGATTGCTCTTGCGTTAGCTAGTAATACATCTATAGTCGTAGACACCAGTTGAAGACACACCATAGCGTAGCCGGATGATGGAAATCAGGGGCAGTTGCTGTCAATGGCCTCACGCCATAGGTCGTATCCGCACTCGAAGAGTATTTCAACGACAATTGTACCTACACGCTGCGAGCGATGAGGAACATGATCATGTTCGACTTTGGCGTCGACATCAGTACGTCCACAATATTTGACAAGCTGATCGGTAAGCTGTACACGATGAATCAGGTAGCACCGAAACGTACCCATTTATGTCAAATATGTAATGATTAGCCAATTATTGTGTTTTTAATAAGGTGCGAGTTGAGCCGATGACCTGTAGCAACGAAGTAAAAAGACGAAGCGTTTGAAATACGCTAAAGACATTCGGCGCCAAATGAAAGCCGGGGACTTCACCGTGTAAATGATGAAATTAACTTTAACGTCTATTGCTAGCGCACGCAGAAACGGGCGAAGAAGGGTGAGCGAGCGACGGTTATGCTCCCCCTTCGAAGGGAGCAAATCTCCAGACCCAATGTGCCGTTTCAACGGAGGTTGAGTTGGTGCATTTTCGGCTTGAGCGTGGTAGCATCCGAATGGATGTCAATGCCTCGTTCGTTGACAAATCTAAGAGCAGATGAAGGCTACATCAATTTACCATGAGCATTTCGAAGGTAATAAAATGTTATTGGGCTTGATAACTAACGCATCAAAACATAGTCAAACGGGGGATTGCGTGGCAGACCACGACGACATTGTACTTCTTCGCCTGGCGCCATACTTCCCCATGTGCCCTATAGAGGATTGCCTCAGCGTTCTTAAGGCACGGATTAAATCCGACCTTTCGCTGTCGCGCGAAGTATTGGCGGCCCCAAACCCCGCGGCGAGATTACCGAGACGCGCATAAAGATCTTGGAGCGCGAGGCTAAGCGCCACGTTGATTGCGTGGATTTTCGCCTGGTCAACGAGATGGTGCTGCATTGCTAGCACGCTGCGGTGGCGGCGGTCGCGGGGATGACATGCAGTACGGTACTTGGGGGAAATGCGCCAAGGCCTGCTTTGCATTGCGATTTTTCCTTTTTAAATTGTGATTTGTCATGTCAATTTTAAATTATAATTTTCACTTTTGATTTTTTTTTACTCATATTGCTCTGATCTAGCACCGCTTTGGACATGTAACCAGGGATACCGAAAAATAAATAAACTGAAAACGCAATATTTACTGATCGATAAAATAATTTATTTTGCATCCAGAAAGGTCCTGTACCCATAGCTTTTTTTTCAAATTCAAAATTTGTGACTACTTATTTTTCGATCTGCCACCACCAACCAAAAGGATTAGCTGTGATCTCTCACCTCCAACCAAAAGGATTGGTTGTGATCTGCCACGACAATCTAGACAAGTAAGAACTGCCATTTTCAAAACTACATCCCAGCCTACACCCGCACCCACTCCTGCTACGACATGTCCGCCAGTCTCATCGCCTCAAACGCGCCCAGCCAGGCTTTCACGCCGAAGCAAATTGCCGCTTTCTTCTTCAAGCCAGTTCTTGATGAAGAAGACGACCTGACTGGGTATTACGCCTGTAAGGCCTGCGGAAAACGACGCAAGCACGTCGCTAAGAATGGCTACACTAATTTGGTGACGCACGTGCGCATAGCTCACCCTCGGTTCGAGAGCGACATGCGTGATGCCTCCGAAGCTGCTACGGGGACTCTTGTATCTTGGGTGAGCCAAAAAGCCTCCAATCGATACGCATGGCTTAAGTGGATCGTAATAACAAATTGCCCCTTTCCTTTTGCGAGTCAAAGGCAACGCGCCGGTACGTACATAAATTTTAGTCTTACTAAATGTAAAATGGGCTAATTTAATTTGATCAATTTGTGACAGGTACTCTAATTTGGCGAATGTGTCTGTAGACGCACTGCTTACCAACATGGAAGGTGTCACGAAGGTCGTAGAAACAACGATCGGACGCGATATGCCCAGTGACTTTGGACTCATACTCGACGACTGCAGCTTCGGGACCGAGCAATACCTGGGCGTTTACGCGTGCTGCGAAACCTCTAGCGGCCCACAATACCCTCTGTTATCCATCGCTCCCGTTATGGATGAGCCGGACGACAGCCTAACCGCAGAGGGCCATTTAAGGGCTATCGACCGTTTTTTGCCATTTTTTGGTAAAACCATTCAAGGTGTAAGATTCTAAGTCGGTGACAACTGCGCAGTCGATAAGCGGCTCGCAAACCTCATGGAGGTGCCGCTTGTTGGCTGCGCCAGTCATAGATTAAATCTTGCTGTGCGTGATTTCCTCCGTCCCTATCCTCGAAGAAGTGCAACTGCTGATGCGCAAGCTACGACTCTGAACCAAGCAGCAAAATTGAGGTACGCTAATTTTGTGGTTTGTGATTTAAGTATCGCAAAAATGTTTTCATAATTGTATTGGACTAAAAATTTGTTTTACGTTTTTAAATAGACTCAAAACTCCATTGGTTGCGGTCCTGCGTCAAGATACGCGCTGGTCATCGACGTTCACGATGCTGGATCGTTATGCTCGCTTGCGAGAGTTTCTATCTGCCGACGACGACGATATTGCGGACCTGCTGCCGTCCAGATCTTCCCATCGCCGGCTAGAGGACTTGCTGGCTAAGCTACGTTGCGTGGAGTCGATTTCGAAGAAATTACAGTCGGACACTCTCACACTTTTGGACGCTCGGGATTTGTTTGATGGATTGCTGGAGGAGCGACCGTCATTTCGCAATTATCTGTGTAAGTGCTTGTACTGGTATTCCTTATTTTACTTATGTATTAACTAACGTATGGAACAAATTACGTTTTTTTATTTACAGCTCCTTACGCCAACATCGTGCACTCACCGGCTTTTGAAGCTGCTGTAGTCAAAGTGCTCGCCGGTGAGGCAGCGATATGACTTTGGAGGAGTCAGCGCAACTGAAGCCATTTGAAGTTCCTGCACCGACTCGCGAAGTGGTGGCCTCTACCGGGACGGACGGATTTGCTGACAGCATTTTAGAGCGTCGCAAAATTGCAGCAGAGCAGTCGACGTACAAGTTGGTTTCTGCTATACCTCCGACGTCCAATAAAGTCGAAAGGCTATTCAGCGTCGCCCGTGGTGTTTTACGCCACCAACGACGCCGCTTGTCGCCCATGACTTTGGAAATGATACTTTTCATGAAAGTCAACGCGATCTATTGGGACGTATCAACAGTAGAGGCTAGTCTTTAAGTCGTTCCTTTAATACAGTCCAGTTTTGACTTGATTGCAGTATTTTATTTTACAATGTGCTCGTTTTTCAGTTATTTTTTTTCCTGCAACAGCAGCCTCAATCAGTTATGTATTTGACAGTAATACTTCCAGCAGCTTTATATTGTATTTACGGAATCCCTGCATGTAACCACTTGCAATGGAATTTCGTTTTCTAGGCGGATGGAACGGCACAGTCGTTAATTTTTTGCACGTCGGCAATGGAATTTCACTTTCTAGGCTGATGGAACAGCACAGTTGTTAATTTTTTGCATGGTTGATACAATAGTTTCCCCACAGGTTTTGTGAAATATCTCAGCTGTAACTGAATATTTCTCTGCGTTTCCTAATTAGCGGAAAAATTCAGTTTTTCAGCTTTTTAACGATAGGGTCTTATTGGTCGATTCAGGGGATGATTTCATAATTACAAGGGCCACAAAACTTCCCGACCGACCAGCCTTACAAAAAGTTTGTGTTCTTTTAACAGCGAAGTGAAAAAACGGATTTCAGGACTATCGGTAAAAATGGTAGCGGAAAATTGTGTAATAGTTTCCCACAAAAATACGGCATGCCTTCTGGATCAATAGCCGTAGCTTACGGTGCGCGATGATCCACTGTCGGCCAATGCGCCGCACACAAGAAAGGATCCGTCTGGTACAAAATGACACCGGCATTCCCCGCCATGGGCTCCCAGGTCTCAAGCGCATATCTGCGACTCCATTTGCGAAACTTCTGCTGGCGTTGCTCTTTCGCGCAATTGTCATCTGGGTAATAATCCATCGCCTCGTACACAAAGTTCGCTGCACCCCATAGCACGTTGCTAGTAGCTGGCTCGCCTTTGGCCGTCGTACCAATGAAGAACGCGTCCCCACTCGCGTTCACAGACATAGAGAGCCCATTCTCCAATTTATTTCCGATGTAAATCGCCATGGCATTTAGCTCTCCGCGGACGCCCCTGCAGTTCAACATATCGTTTATCTCGTCGACCCCGAAGCCGAAGCCAAACTGGCGGTTAAATTCCTTGGTAAATGGAGGGAACGCATTCTGACGAGGATCCACATAGAGAACGCCGCTACTGAAGCCCATAAGTTCTCGTAGGAACGGCATTTCTGTAAGTTCCTTCATGCCGTCAGTCTGGCTGTAGCCAAGACGTTCTCGGATGTATCTTATGTGAAGTGTGGAGGAGGAGCCAGGACTGCGTCCAGCTCAAACCTGAGGCTCAGGTGCCTCCAGGACGCGATGCTCGCGTCCAGAAGCCGGACTTCGACGGACCATTGGCTGGCGAGCCGCCAGCCCCATCCTACTGCTAATCCTACCAATATATGTTACCGGGGTTTTTCCGTGTGCTGCTACACACTCGACAACTTGCGCCGTCAAGAGCAAGCAGCAGCACTCGGTTTTCTCCCCTGCTGGACTTTCAGTCCCTGCAACTTACTGTTGTTACGACTACTTCCTTCATCACAATGGTCACCACTCGGCGTAGCCGAGGAGCGACCATCACTCAGGTTATGAGCCCAAGAAGAAGAGCTGGAAGCCCAGTCCCGAGTACGCAGAGCTCGCGCGCGTCCGACGAGTTGCAGTTGCGTGCAAGAGCAGACGAGACAACGTCAGACGAGGCACATGCGACGTCACAAGCGTCATCAACCCGAGTTGAGCAACAACTCGAGCTCTTATTGGCCCAATTCGGTACCGTTATGACTACACTGACAAATCAGCAGCAAGTGCAGAACATTCCAGTGGAAGCATCCACCCGACGCCCACAAAGGCAGCTCATTCAAGAACTCTCAGCGGCTCGAGCACAACCGCAGCGAGTGCCGACGCCGTACGGGCCCCGCCGAGGAAACCCAAGCACAGAGGAACTTACCGCCGACGCCAGCACGCGTCAGAGCGAGCCGCCAAGAAACCCAAGAACGTCCGAGGCTGCAGCGCAGCCAGTCCAGACCGAGGCCGGGACCGACTCCGCTACGGACGAACCCATGGTTGGAGACCACAGATGCACGCGGTGCATGAACCAGAGCGGACACGTGCAGTTGAACGCAAGACTTACCGATACCAACTACCAGACGTGGCGCGTCGAGATTTGCTCCATTCTCGACGTCGCACACCTCTTGGACCCCATCATGGAGCGCGAAACGATGGCAGACCAACGTAACGAAGGACAGCGCGGCTGTTTCAAGCAACGACTGCGTGTTGCTCAACGTGAACTTACGATGGGACTTAGTCAAGAGCTACAGATGCGATTTACAAGTGTTATTCAACGTGCTGATCCTATCCTACTGTGGCGAACACTGGAAGATCATTTTGATAACCATCCTGGAGTAAACAGCGTGTTTCTCAAGCGAGATATGCTGAATCGTCGCCTGCAACGTGACGAACGACTTGACGATTACATTCGTGACATCGACGACTACCAACAGAGACTTCGCCGTGCGAACAAGCAGCTGCTTGAGCAGGAAGCCGTCTCTCTCCTATTTTCGAATACAGTGGGTGTGTACCCAGCGGTGGTAAACGAACATGAAGTACGTATTGGACGTGATGAGTCCATTACGTGGGAGCAAGCGATAGAGCGCCTTCGACTCGCTGACCACTCACGCCAAGAGACTGAACTACAGCAAGGACGTGGTGGAGGTGGACGTGCCGTCCAGCGAGATGCTGCATTTGTTGGTGGCCGTGGCGACGGACACAACGACGGAAGAGGACGTCGAAACTCGAGCAGCAGCCAAGCACGAGGCAACAACAACCGAAACAATCGTCGCAGCCGCAGCTCATCGCCGCGTGGGCGGAACAAGCGGCAGAAGAGCAAGAGCTCATCCAGTGCGAGGGATGACATCGCCAAGCAAAAGGCGAAGACGAAGTGCAACACGTGCGGAGAGCAAGGACATTGGAGTGGCGATCCTGAGTGCCGCCAGCGTGGCAACAATAACAACAACAACAACTCGAGCAACTTGCCGCGCAGGATGATCGATGTGGTTACTGTGAAGACATCCAAGTCGGCTGCACCGACTCAAGCTGAAGGACAAGAGCATGTACTCGCGGTGCGTGACAACTTCAACTACAAGGACAAGGACAAGGACCAGGACATGGTGGAGTGGGTGTTGGATAGCGGCGCGCAGACCAATGTCTCGAGCGACCTTACCTTGTTTACGGAGCTACATGAAGACTCAGTTGCAGAGTTAGTCTTCGGCAACGGCACAACCGAGCGCGCAACTGTGGGCACAGTGCTTATGCAAGTGCTGAACGAGCACACGGGCAAGATCGAGGAGCGCCTCCTTGATGACGTGAGCTACGCCAAGTCGGCTGCCTACAACCTGATCTCGCAGACCTACATGCAATTCAAAGGAAACTTCAAGGTGCGCGTCTCGCATGATCAGAAGACTACGTGGCTGGTCAAGGACACATTGAAGCTGCGCTTCAAGTACATCCGCGGGATGTACCGCATGTGGACGCCACGTCAGAGCAAGAACGTGATGAGCGTCAAGGCCAGTGAAGCTGAGAGCCCCATGACGTTGCTGCGCAACCGCATGGGCCACGTAAACATGGAGACTATCAAGACTATGGCAGGAACCTATAACTTTGGCATCAACATGCAGTCGAAGAATTTTGCTCTCTATGAATGCATTCCATGCTTAGAGTCAAAGACGAAGCGCATGAGCTACAAGCGCAAGCCGTCTCGCTCTGCAAAGCCCTTGCACAAGCTTTGTGTCGACCTATGCAGTGTTGGAGTGGATACAATATCGAAATCAAACCAGTTTATCGACGAAGCTACGAGATACAAGTGGGGATATCTATTAGCCTACAAAGACGAAGCCACGGAGCTGATTCAGAAGCAGATTCGCTGGATCCAGAACCAGTTCCCGAAGGCGACCATCAAGACGCTGTTCTCCGATGGTGGTGGCGAGTTCGTCAACATGCAGCTCGAGACCTTCTGCAAGGACCTCGGCATCGACACGCGTTCATCCAATCCCTACAGCCCGCAGGAGAACGCTATCGTGGAGCGCACGAACCAGACCGTCATGCGGCAGGTCAGATCTACGTTACAAGCTACGCAAATGTCTGTTTCATTATGGGGAGAAGCCTTCCTACATGCAAATGAGACGCTCAACAAGACGCCGACGCCGGTGTTGAAGGACCAGCAGTCCCCGTACGAGGCCCTGTACGGAGAGCGGCCAGACCTCAGCGTGCTGCGCACGTGGGGGTGCTTGGTGCACGCGCACATCCCTGATGATTCTCGGCAGAGAAAGGAGAAGCTCACTCCAAGGACGCAGATGTGCTTACTACTTGGCTACAGCGAGAAGACCAAGGGCTATAAGCTGCTGAACCTGCGCACAGGATCAGTGACGACGTGCAGAGATGGAAACATGAAGGCACATGAGAAGTACACGGTGAACACTGTGTATATTGAGCAACTTCTTGCAAACACCTACGCTTACGGAGACTACGACTTACCTGCGGAGATCCCGATCGTGCCGATCCGGACGACAATGTCTACGTACCTGCAGCTTCCTGCAGAGCTTGCAGAAAAACGAGCAGCGGAGATGGCGAAGCTGGCCACTGCTGGTGAGAGCCATGACCAAGGTGTTGAAGTTGAAGCCGAGTCTGCGACTCGAAGTGATGACCCACAGCTACCAAGCGAGGACGCTAAGAAGCCAGCAGCTTCAGTGGGAGGTTCCAAGCGGAAGAACACTAAAGGCAAGAATAAAGCGAAAGCATGTGCAAATCGAGTGGGAGCCTCGAAGGCCAAGGACAGTCGACGTGATGCTCACGAAGACGAGAACTGGGAGCCATGCACGACGCAGAAGTCGTCGCCAGACGACAGTGCAGCTACGTCGCGACCGAAGCGGAAGCGACAACCATCCGCCCGACTCAAGGACAACGTAGTGACGAATGTGACGAAGCAGAACGTCGAGGATGTGCAGATCCCCATTAGTCACAAGCATGCGGCAAGGTCAAAGAAGTGGAAGGAGTGGAAAGCAGCGATGCAAGTTGAGATGGACTCACAGCAGCAGCACGAAACTTGGGTGCTCGTGCGACGCACGGAGGCCAAGGGCAAGCGTGTCATTTCGTGCAAGTGGGTGTACGCGCTCAAGAGAGACTCTACGGGCCGGATTAAGCGATATAAAGCTCGACTAGTGATCAGAGGCTTTCTACAACGCATGGGCATCGACTACAGTGAAACATACGCACCTGTTATCAGATTTGAGACGATCAGATGCGTGATCGTATACGCGCTGCAACGCGGATGGGCCATCTTGCAGCTCGACGTCAAGACCGCGTTCTTGTACGGTGACCTCGACGAGGAGGTCTACATGGAGCAGCCTCCAGGCTTCGGAGAAGACTCTACGCGCTATGTATGCAAGCTACAGAAGAGTTTGTATGGGCTAAAGCAAGCGCCTCGCGTTTGGAACAAGACATTGCACAAGTTCCTGACGAAGATCGGACTCGAGCGCCTCGACTCTGACTACGGACTCTACGCCAGGAAAGTGGGAGGAGAAGTCACCATGTTGCTCACGGTGTACGTCGACGACCTACTGCTCCTCGGCCCTAATGACCTTTGCGCTAAGGTTGCTAAGCAACTCAGTGAGGAGTATGAACTCACATCTCTCGGACCAGTCAAGTATCTACTAGGCGTGGAGATACTGATCGACAGCGAGCGTCGACATGCGGTATTTTGCCAGCGGCAACATATTACGGAGGTGCTAAAGCGATTTCACATGGAGGGTTGCAACGCGGTTGCAACACCGGAAGCGCTGCGCGCTGAGGTGGTCACAGATGCGAAAGATGACTCCCCGCCCCCGTACCGAGAGCTCGTTGGTGCACTACAATATCTGGTCTCAGCCTCAAGGCCGGACATTGCGCACGCTGTGCGTAATCTCAGCAAGTACCTGTCCTGCTTCGACCACACACACTAACCCTATGGAAAGAGGGTGCTACGCTAACTGAGTGGTACTCAAGCACAACGGCTTAGTGATGACAATGTTTATTGGGAAACGACCTCCAGCTGAACGTGTTTACACCGATGCTGAACTACGCTAAAGGACCCTGATGACCGAAAGAGTGATAGCGGGTTTCGTGACGTTTCGTTCAAATGGTAACGTGGTTTCGTACGGATCAAGAAAGCAAGAGATTAACGCACAGAGCACAACGGAAGCAGAGTATATTGCCATGAATGAAGGCACTAGAGATCTACAGTGGCTACGTGGACTCTGTGAAGAACTATGCTGGGAGTTCGCGACTCCGGAGATTATCGGCGATAACAAGTCGTGCATCTATCTGACTGCCAAGCCTGGCAAGCACAGCAAGAACAAGCACATTATGAACAAGTTCCACTTGGTGCGCCACCTCGTGGAGAACGAGCAGCTACGGATTCGCCATGTTGGCACCGACGACATGATCGCCGACGCGATGACGAAGCCATTGCCGAAGGACAAGTTCGAACATTGCCGTGATGGGATGAAGGTGCTGCGCATCGACCGTCAGCAAGGCTCAGCTCGTTCAGTGGGAGCCAAACATCATCGCCATGCGTGAATGCAAGCTACTACTACCCGTTCATGCATGCGAAGGACAAGAAGGAGGAAGAGCGCTACCAAGGACGAAGCGTCGTGCTGCAGCGCAGCTAGAAGATGCCAAGAACATCGTGGTGAGCTCTACAAGGTGATCATGTTGAAGCTGCGCTTCGACTAGATCAAGTGGGAGTGTGAAGTGTGGAGGAAGAGCCAGGACTGCGTCCAGCTCAAACCTGAGGCTCAGGTGCCTCCAGGACGCGATGCTCGCGTCCAGAAGCCGGACTTCGACGGACCATTGGCTGGCGAGCCGCCAGCCCCATCCTACTGCTAATCCTACCAATATATGTTACCGGGGTTTTTCCGTGTGCTGCTACACACTCGACAACTTGCGCCGTCAAGAGCAAGCAGCAGCACTCGGTTTTCTCCCCTGCTGGACTTTCAGTCCCTGCAACTTACTGTTGTTACGACTACTTCCTTCATCACAATGGTCACCACTCGGCGTAGCCGAGGAGCGACCATCACTCATGGAGCTGATGGTCAACGAGCGGATCCCATCCCATCCAACGATAGGCTGAGCGACTACTTAAGTTCGTTTAGCACGGAGAAATCCTCAGCAACTACTCATTTTAAGTCTGAAAAACTAATATTTCTACTAAAACAAATGGCTTGCCAAAGAAAATAAAAAAATAGGATTTATAATACGCTTGTACTTATTTATTAAATTTATATTATTGTGCCTTTCCAAAATTTTGGCCAATCTGACCTTTAAAGGCTGGTCCTAAGCAAGGGTGGGTAGGGCTAAAGGTGGGATTTGAGGACGAACTGGAGTTGAATTGCTAAGCCAGGCCACTAAATAAAATGATATTTGACTAATAACACTTTTTGATTTTGCCGACTATGATCCAATATTACTTGATTGTGGAGGCCTTACGTAAGGGCCTGTTCGCGTTGTGCCTGGAGATGGAGATGGTCCCATCTCACTAAATACGTCTAACAATTGATTGGCCAAAAACCATTTGTTACAACTGCACAACTGGAGATTAGAGTCTCCACCTATTGGAGGTGGAGACAGGAGACGGAGGTAGAGACGAGAGGCTCACAATTTGTTATGGAGGAGGACATTTAAAACGTTTTGCTAGCTGTGTGTGCTGCAGTAGGACAAGCGGCTGTACTGCTTATAACTGCTGTACGTATAATGTAGCGCTAGACTCATACACAGTACCTTTGACTTGCACTGGGTAGCATCAACCTCGAGGCCACCAATACGGTGAGTCTCTGCAGCTAGGTAATCCCACGCAGCACTCAACTGCTTCGAGTTCTTAGTGCCATCAAACAACCCCTTCAGGCTATCGAATCTCAATCTCAGCAGCACCTCAGCCGCATTTACTGTCCACGCAAATGGGTGCTTTGTCTCGTTCCTGCCTTGATTCCTGCGGCGTGGTGCGCTCTGACCACTGCTGGTACGAGTGTGTACCGGTATG
>NW_003303636.1:101424-103715 GCF_000142945.1 Phytophthora infestans T30-4
GAGGGCGTCCTGGAAGAGCTGCATGGCCTTCCGCAGGGTCACAGCGATCTTCGTACACTGCTCCGGCGTACGCGCTCGTACCCTGAACACTCGTCCATCCGAGCGGATGACCGTGAGAATCCGTGGGAACTGATCGTTGACTTCAATGTGCAGAATATCCGACAGATGAACCGACGAGCGCACCTCTCCCAACGCCATCGCCGACATGGAAGCCGATTCCTCCTCGGGGATGGAGCCTGTGGCCTTAAAGCACAGCATCTCGGTCGTCGTGAGCATGAAAATCCGCCACGTCCACAGCGCCACGTTCGCGCTCATTCGACGACTCGCTAGGGACCGTCCACACATCGTGAAGGTGCCCGGATACAAAATCTTGTCCATCGTGTTGTCCTGCTCCTCCAACAAGCAGCTGTACAGGATACCGGGCATGGCGTGGGCGCTGCTACTCGTCAGACCGCCGCCCAGCGTGTTCAAGCTGAAGCTTCCTCGACTACTCACGTCTGGCGTCCCGATAACCTCCAACACGCCGTCCACCGACGGGTTTCGGTCCTTCCCAGAGGCCGGAAGTAGCAACGGCAGCGCCATCTTCTCTCCAAGCCACCGGCGACAACTCCGGGTCGCTCTCTCTTTTCCGCATAGTTCGGATACGAGCTCTGTCTACTTCTCGAAGCTCCTGGGACTGCGATATTTAATGCTTTGTAAGCGTCAACACCAACGAGCTGGTCGTGACTGCCCTTGCCGCCTTCAACTCGAGCCCACTCTCTTGTCCAGTACAAAGTCAACTCTATGCACGCCGACATAGCCAACAGCGCCCGGTGTAACGGAAAACGGACGGAGACAGTGACGAGCAAGGACGTGAGATGCCTTGGCACGCGAAGACGTGAGTGGCGACGTGGCCCGCAGTGTGGCTGAACGCAGTGTCTTTCTCTGTGTCATCTGGCTGTACGAGTGGCGCGAGCCCGGGATCGAGCAAGCAGACAACCGAGACGTCCGAGGAGACGGAGACGTTTTGTCGAGGGTACCACTACGGAAATGGCCACCGAGATGACCACGACGGAGGAAACGGAAAACGACGGAGACAGTGACGAGCGAGGACGTGAGAGCCTTGGCACGCGAAGACGTGCGTGACGACGTGGCCCGCAGTGTGGCTGAACGCGGTGGCTACGCTGTGTCATCTGGCTGTACGAGTGGCGCGGGCACGGGATCGAGCAAGCAGACAACCGAGACGTCCGAGGAGACGGAGACGTTTTGTCGAGGGTACCACTACGGAAATGGCCAACGAGATGACCACGACGGAGGAAACGGAAAACGACGGAGACAGTGACGAGCGAGGACGTGAGAGCCTTGGCACGCGAAGACGTGAGTGGCGACGTGACCCGCAGTGTGGCTGAACGCGGTGGCTACGCTGTGTCATCTGGCTGTACGAGTGGCGCGGGCACGGGATCGAGCAAGCAGACAACCGAGACGTCCGAGGAGACGGAGACGTTTTGTCGAGGGTACCACTACGGAAATGGCCACCGAGATGACCACGACGGAGGAAACGGAAAACGACGGAGACAGTGACGAGCGAGGACGTGAGAGCCTTGGCACGCGAAGACGTGAGTGGCGACGTGACCCGCAGAGTGGCTGAACGCGGTGGCTACGCTGTGTCATCTGGCTGTACGAGTGGCGCGGGCACGGGATCGAGCAAGCAGACAACCGAGACGTCCGAGGAGACGGAGACGTTTTGGCGAGGGTACCACTACGGAAATGGCCACCTAGATGACCACGACGGAGGAAACGGAAAACGACGGAGACAGTGACGAGCGAGGACGTGAGAGCCTTGGCACGCGAAGACGTGAGTGGCGACGTGACCCGCAGAGTGGCTGAACGCGGTGGCTACGCTGTGTCATCTGGCTGTACGAGTGGCGCGGGCACGGGATCGAGCAAGCAGACAACCGAGACGTCCGAGGAGACGGAGACGTTTTGTCGAGGGTACCACTACGGAAATGGCCACCTAGATGACCACGACGGAGGAAACGGAAAACGACGGAGACAGTGACGAGCGAGGACGTGAGAGCCTTGGCACGCGAAGACGGGAGTGGCGACGTGACCCGCAGAGTGGCTGAACGCGGTGGCTACGCTGTTTCATCTGGCTGTACGAGTGGAGCGGTCACGGGATCGATCAAGCCGACAACCGAGACGTCCGAGCAGACGGAAACGTTTTGTCGAGGGTACCTCTACGGAAATGGCCACCGAGATGACCACAACGGAGGAAACGGAACAACGACGGAAACCCTTACGACCGAGGACGT
>NW_003303636.1:104148-107260 GCF_000142945.1 Phytophthora infestans T30-4
TACTTTCAGACTCGCACATGGTTACGCCACGTTCGGAGAGCCGTATGCAACGTATTTACGCAAGTAACGAGGGTTTGCTCGGTCGCCGAGGCGGTGCGCGAGCTCCCAAAGGTGGTGCCGGACGTCGTCAAGTCGACAGCGATGGTTCGTCCAGTGACGAAGACATTTTGGTGCGTACATTCGACGAGGAAGATCCTCAAACTCGAGTTGATGCGTCCAGATGGGATGAGCTAGCGACGCCTGAACGACGTGGACCCCAACACCCGAGGATTGAAATGGCTTTCGCACCCGACCGCTGGATCGCATCACGCCGTTCTCAGGCTCTCGCAACAAGAGCGAGAACTGTATGCAGTGGCTCCGTGGGTTCGTCTATGAAATGACTGGAGCCCACACAGATGCCGATAAATGGTGCATTCCATTGGAGCTAAGTCTCCGGGACGGAGCCATTCATTGGTTCCGTCAACTTCCGAAGAAGACGAAGCGCAAGTGGAAGCTGCTGAGCGACGCGTTCATCCGCTACTACTGCTCGCAGTTCACGCAGACGGCACTGTCGCGTTACTACTCCGCCAAGCGGGAACGTAATGAGCATCTGTGCGACTACATAAACAGGCTGAATGGCTATGCTCGGACCGCCCGTCTACACTTCGAGAAGAGTGGTCGCGACGCGAAAGAACACGTACAGCAGTTCCTGGCAACATGCGATGATGACAAGCTGGCGGAGAGTCTCTACCACGCTCGAGTCGCCGACATTCACGAGCTTGAAGAGATCATCGAAGATGTTCTCAAGGGCAAGGAGAGGATGGCCAAGCATGACAGTGAGTACCGATACTCCAAGAGTCGTGATACGCGACGCGACGATGGATTCGCCCGCAACAACCGGCGTGATGACCGTCGCCGCGATGACAACCGAAACAAACCAAGAGTGACGCTCATTGAAGCCACAGTGGATGACCTACTAGCTGAATTAGAAGGTCGTGAAGCTGCTCAGGGAGGCACCGAGTATTCAAACGAAGATCCGAACGCTTACAACGATGTCCAAGACGAGTACAACGACTTTCAGCCCGATAATACAGGATGGTGATTTCTCATTGGGATGAAAACGACCGATACCTCGCCGCTGCTAACGAGAAATGAACGACGTGCAGCTGCTGAAGGCACATACGCACGTTCAGACAACCGACAACTGCGTGGATACGTGCCTGATCGCGAGAATGGCTTCAATCAAGTTCGCCGAAGTAGTGACCGTGGGTTCAATCAGGACCAACGCGGTCGACGTGACTCCAACCGCGACAACCGACGCCCACAGTACGGACCATGCGCGGTGTGCGATGGCATGAGTCACTCCGCCCACTACTGTAACTAGCGATGCAAGTTCTGCAAGCAGCTCCACGATGCTGGACAATGCGAACTTTTCCGCAACTTCCAAGACCTTGCCAAATTCGTGCGCACTAAAGGCACGTACGAGTGGGGCCGGCCACGGGATCGGAGCAAGCAGACAACCGAAGACGTTCGAGGAGACGGAGACGTTTTGTCGAGGGTACCACTACCGAAAATGGCCACCGAGATGACCCGGACGGAGGAAACGGAAACGACAGAGACAGTGACGAGCGAGGACGTGAGAGCCTTGGCACGCGAAGACGTGAGTGGCGACGTGACCCGCAGTGTGGCTGAACGCGGTGGCTACGCTGTGTCATCTGGCTGTACGAGTGGCGCGGGCACGGGATCGAGCAAGCAGACAACCGAGACGTCCGAGGAGACGGAGACGTTTTGTCGAGGGCACCACTACGGAAATGGCCACCGAGATGACCACGACGGAGGAAACGGAAACGACAAAGACAGTGACGAGCGAGGACGTGAGAGCCTTGGCACGCGAAGACGTGAGTGGCGACGTGACCCGCAGTGTGGCTGAACGCGGTGGCTACGCTGTGTCATTTGGCTGTACGAGTGGCGCGGGCACGGGATCGAGCAAGCAGACAACCGAGACGTCCGAGGAGACGGAGACGTTTTGTCGAGGGTACCACTACGGAAATGGCCACCGAGATGACCACGACGGAGGAAACGGAAAACGACGGAGACAGTGACGAGCGAGGACGTGAGAGCCTTGGCACGCGAAGCCGTGAGTGGCGACGTGACCCGCAGTGTGGCTGAACGCGGTGGCTACGCTGTTTCATTTGGCTGTACGAGTGGCGCGGGCACGGGATCGAGCAAGCCGACAACCGAGACGTCCGAGGAGACGGAGACGTTTTGGCGAGGGTACCACTACGGAAATGGCCACCGAGATGACCACGACGGAGGAAACGGAAAACGACGGAGACAGTGACGAGCGAGGACGTGAGAGCCGTGGCACGCGAAGACGTG
Source organism: Phytophthora infestans T30-4 (assembly GCF_000142945.1). Classification (NCBI taxonomy): domain Eukaryota; phylum Oomycota; class Peronosporomycetes; order Peronosporales; family Peronosporaceae; genus Phytophthora; species Phytophthora infestans. Next base: position 106,507 of record NW_003303636.1, read on the forward strand.
AGTGGCGACGTGACCCGCAGTGTGGCTGAACGCGGTGGCTACGCTGTTTCATTTGGCTGTACGAGTGGCGCGGGCACGGGATCGAGCAAGCCGACAACCGAGACGTCCGAGGAGACGGAGACGTTTTGTCGAGGGTACCACTACGGAAATGGCCACCGAGATGACCACGACGGAGGAAACAAAAAACGACGGAGACAGTGACGAGCGAGGACGTGAGAGCCTTGGCACGCGAAGACGTGAGTGGCGACGTGACCCGCAGTGTGGCTGAACGCGGTGGCTACGCTGTTTCATTTGGCTGTACGAGTGGCGCGGGCACGGTATCGAGCAGGCCGACAACCGAGACGTCCGAGGAGACGGAGACGTTTTGTCGAGGGTACCACTACGGAAATGGCCACCGAGATGACCACGACGGAGGAAACGGAAAACGACGGAGACAGTGACGAGCGAGGACGTGAGAGCCTTGGCACGCGAAGACGTGTGTGGCGACGTGACCCGCAGTGTGGCTGAACGCGGTGGCTACGCTGTGTCATTTGGCTGTACGAGTGCGCGGGCCACGGGATCGAGCAAGCCGACAACCGAGACGTTCGAGGAGACGGAGACGTTTTGTCGAGGGGTATCACTACGGAATTGGCCACCGAGATGACCACGACGGAGAAAATGAGAACGATCGAGATCGTGACCGAGCGATGTGAGTGAAAGCTTGGCACCCGAAGCACGTGTGTGACCGACTTGGACCCGAAGTGGGTTTAACGCG
>NW_003303636.1:108939-112355 GCF_000142945.1 Phytophthora infestans T30-4
AGCTCTGTCTACTTCTCGAGCTCTTGGGACTGCGATATTCAATGCTTTGTGAGAGTCAACACCAAGGAGGTGGTCGTGACTGCCCTTGCCGCCTTCAACTCGAGCCCACTCTCTTGTCCAGTACAAAGTCAACTCTCTGCACGCCGACATAGCCAACAGCGCCCGGTGTAACGGAAACGACGGCGATAGTGACGTGCGAGGACGTGAGAGCCTTGGCATGCGAAGACGTGAGTGGTGACGTGACCCGCAGTGTGGCTGAACGCGGTGGCTACGCTGTGTCATCTGGCTGTACGAGTGGGGCGAGGCACGGGATCAAGCAAGCAGACAACCGAGACGTCCGAGGAGACGGAGACGTTTTGTCGAGAGTACCACTACAGAAATGGCCACCGAGATGACCACGACGGAGGAAACGGAAACGACGGAGACAGTGACGAGCGAGGACGTGAGAGCCTTGGCACGCGAAGACGTGAGTGGCGACGTGACCCGCAGTGTGGCTGAACGCGGTGGCTACGCTGTGTCATCTGGCTGTACGAGTGGGGCGGGCACGGGATCGAGCAAGCAGACAACCGAGACGTCCGAGGAGACGGAGACGTTTTGGCGAGGGTACTACTACGGAAATGGCCACCGAGATGACCACGACGGAGGAAACGGAAACGACGGAGACAGTGACGAGCGAGGACGTGAGAGCCTTGGCACGCGAAGACGTGAGTGGCGACGTGACCCGCAGTGTGGCTGAACGCGGTGGCTACGCTGTGTCATCTGGCTGTACGAGTGGGGCGGGCACGGGATCGAGCAAGCAGACAACCGAGACGTCCGAGGAGACGGAGACGTTTTGGCGAGGGTACCACTACGGAAATGGCCACCGAGATGACCACGACGGAGGAAACGGAAACGACGGAGACAGTGACGAGCGAGGACGTGAGAGCCTTGGCACGCGAAGACGTGAGTGGCGACGTGACCCGCAGTGTGGCTGAACGCGGTGGCTACGCTGTGTCATCTGGCTGTACGAGTGGGGCGGGCACGGGATCGAGCAAGCAGACAACCGAGACGTCCGAGGAGACGGAGACGTTTTGTCGAGGGCACCACTACGGAAATGGCCACCGAGATGACCACGACGGAGGAAACGGAAACGACAAAGACAGTGACGAGCGAGGACGTGAGAGCCTTTGCACGCGAAGACGTGAGTGGTGACGTGACCCGCAGTGTGGCTGAGCGCGGTGGCTACGCTGTGTCATTTGGCTGTACGAGTGGGGCGGGCACGGGATCGAGCAAGCAGACAGCCGAGACGTCCGAGGAGACGGAGACGTTTTGTCGAGGGCACCACTACGGAAATGGCCACCGAGATGACCACGACGGAGAAAACGGAAACGACGGAGACAGTGACGAGCGAGGACGTGAGAGCCTTGGCACGCGAAGACGTGAGTGGTGACGTGACCCGCAGTGTGGCGGAGCGCGGTGGCTACGCTGTGTCATCTGGCTGTACGAGTGGCGCGGGCACGGGATCGAGCAAGCAGACAACCGAGACGTCCGAGGAGAAGGAGACGTTTTGTCGAGGGTACCACTACGGAAATGGCCACCGAGATGACCACGACGGAGGAAACGGAAACGACAAAGACAGTGACGAGCGAGGACGTGAGAGCCTTGGCACGCGAAGACGTGAGTGGTGACGTGACCCGCAGTGTGGCGGAGCGCGGTGGCTACGCTGTGTCATCTGGCTGTACGAGTGGCGCGGGCACGGGATCGAGCAAGCAGACAACCGAGACGTCCGAGGAGACGGAGACGTTTGTCGAGGGTACCACTACGGAAATGGCCACCGAGATGACCACGACGGAGGAAACGGAAACGACAAAGACAGTGACGAGCGAGGACGTGAGAGCCTTGGCACGCGAAGACGTGAGTGGCGAAGTGGCTCGCAATATAAAAGAAAACAATAGCTAACGCTGTATCATCTGGCTGTACGAGTGGGGCGGGCACGGGATCGAGCAAGCAGACAACCGAGACGTCCGAGGAGACGGAGACGTTTTGTCGAGGGTACCACTACGGAAATGGCCACCGAGATGACCACGACGGAGGAAACGGAAACGACAAAGACAGTGACGAGCGAGGACGTGAGAGCCTTGGCACGCGAAGACGTGAGTGGTGAACGTGGTGGCTACGCTGTGTCATCTGGCTGTACGAGTGGCGCGGGCACGGGATCGAGCAAGCCAGACAACCGAGACGTCCGAGGAGACGGAGACGTTTTGATCGAGGGTAACCACTACGGAAATGTCCACCGAGATGACCACGACGGAGGAAACGAAAAACGACGGAGACAGTGACGAGCGAGGACGTGAGAGCCTTGGCACGCGAAGACGTGAGTGGCGACGTGACCCGCAGTGTGGCTGAACGCGGTGTCTACGCTGTGTCATCTGGCTGTACGAGTGGCGCGGGCACGGGATCGAGCAAGCCGACAACCGAGACGTCCGAGGAGACGGAGACGTTTTGTCGAGGGTGACCAGCTAACCGGAAATCGCCACCGACAGAGACGAGCGCGACGTGAGGAACCTTGCAAGAGACGACGGAGACAGTGACGAGCGAGGACGTGAGAGCCTTGGCACGCGAAGTACGTGAGTGGCGACGTGGCCCGCAGTGTGGCTGAACGCGGTGGCTACGCTGTGTCATCTGGCTGTACGAGTGGCGCGGGCACGGGATCGAGCAAAGCAGACAACCGATGACGTCCGAGGGAGACGGAAGACGTTTTGTCGAGGGTACCACTACGGAAAATGGCCACCGAGATGACCCCGACGGAGGAAACGGAAAACGACGGAGACAGTGACGAGCGAGGACGTGAGAGCCTTGGCACGCGAAGACGTGAGTGGCGACGTGGACCCGCAGTGTGGCTGAACGCGGTGGGCTACGCTGTGTCATCTGGCTGTACGAGTGGGGCGACACGGGGATCCGAGCAAGCAGTCCAACCGATGACGTCCGAGGGAGACGGAAGACGTTTTGTCGAGGGTACCACTACGGAAAATGGCCACCGAGATGACCACGACGGAGGAAACGGAAACGACAGAGACAGTGACGAGCGAGGACGTGAGAGCCTTGGCACGCGAAGACGTGAGTGGCGACGTGACCCGCAGTGTGGCTGAACGCGGTGGCTACGCTGTGTCATTTGGCTGTACGAGTAGAGCGGGCACGGGATCGAGCAAGCAGACAACCGAGACGTCCGAGGAGACGGAGACGTTTTGGCGAGGGTACTACTACGGAAATGGCCACCGAGATGACCACGACGGAGGAAACGGAAACGACGGAGACAGTGACGAGCGAGGACGTGAGAGCCTTGGCACGCGAAGACGTGAGTGGCGACGTGACCCGCAGTGTGGCTGAACGCGGTGGCTACGCTGTGTCATTTGGCTGTACGAGTGGGGCGGGCACGG
>NW_003303636.1:112455-122887 GCF_000142945.1 Phytophthora infestans T30-4
AGGAGCACGTCTACCAGGAATGAAGGCGGCCTCTTGGACCGAACGGAGCCACGGGGAGCATCCCTGGCAGTGATGTGTTAGGGGGAGCGGGGATCAAGACAGGTCTCGGGGATCCGCCACCATGAGGCGATCCTGGGGAACCGCCACCATGAGGCGATCCTGGAGATCTACCACCACGAGGTGACCCCCCTCCACCAGATCCGGGGGATCCGCTACCAGGGGACCCCCCTCCGCCAGATCCAAGGAGGCGCCACCACGAGGCGACCCCCTCCCACCATCGCTACCCGATCCGCCGTCACTGTCGACTTGGATCGCGGATCCCGCAGTGCCGCCTCCGGATCCGGCCGTGTCAGCGACTTGCGGAGGCGGTGTCGAGAGGGATCTCCGCCGGGCTTCGGATCGGGATTGGGACAGAGCCCGTCGAGTGTCTTCCTCTAAGGCATCCTCAGCGGCTCGAGCCTCTTCCGAATCCTCCGGACTCTCAGCGTCATCGTCGTCGTCATCGTCCTCATCGCTCATAGTGAAGGGATACGGGCCGGAGGACGACGTACGCTTCGACGACGATCGGATAGGAGGCCCTGAGCCGTCGGACCAGTCCGACTCCTCATCCTCGTCATCCTCCGAGCTGCCAAGTCCGCATCCCGGGGGAATGACACGTTTAGCTTTCCCCTTCCCGGATCCGGCACGGGCGGGCGGATGGCCGGTGGAAGCTGGACGGAGAACGGCAGGCGTCGTCACCGAAGGGGCAGTGATGGATCCCGACTGAGACTGTCCGGATTTAGCCGTGGATGGGGCTAGCCCCGTCGTAGGAGCAACGATGGCCGTGGATCCAGTGGACACCACTGCCTGGGACGACGGCGCAGTCGTGGATCCAGTTTTGGGCGCCGATCCCGACTTGGATACAGCAACGGATCCAGCCTTGGCGGTTGATCCAGATTTGGATGCCGAAGATCCCGCTTTGGATGCCACACCGGACCCAGTCTTGGGTCCGGATCCGGTCTTGGACGCCGTAGATCCAGTCTTGGGCCCAGATCCAGTCGCGGATACTGAAGTCGACTTGGATGCAGTGGTGGATCCGTTCTTGGATCCGGCTCCAGACTTCTAGGGAGAGGCGGAAGTTTTGGACGTGGATGTGGGACCCGTCTTGGATGTGGATTTGGATCCTGCCTTGGGAGCGGATGTGGGTCCCACCTGAGAGGCCGCCTTAGAGGCCGAACCGGTTTTGGATTTGGCCTTTGGGGAAGCGCGAGCATGCTTATGAGGACGGGGGGATCCGGTGTTAGGAGCGAAAGATGCACTACGCGGACGTTTCGCAACTGACGGATCCGCCCCACTTACAGACGGGAGAGGAGCAGAGACGCTGGCAGCACGAGAGGGTCCCGACAAGGGAGGAAGGGGATCCGACACGGCAGCTGTCACCAGCGCCAGTCGTCGACGAGCCAAATCCCGCTCCGATAAGCCACGATCGCGCTCCAGGACCAGCTGTTTCTGCTGAGTTTGGGCTGCAGCGAGTTGATCCCGGAGTTCTGCGGCGGTCGCATCGGCTTCTTGCAATGTGTCACCTGGATTGACAATAACGAGTGAATATGGGGTTACTAGCAAGGACTAAAAGAGGATCCACGTACTCGTGCGGCGAAGCTTGGATTCCAGCTCTGTTTGTGCACGCTTGGCATCCGCCCACTCGGTAGCCGCCTTGTCCCGCTGGAGTTCGCTGTCCGCCAGTTTCGCTTGGATCTCGTCGCGCAATTGAGTCACACGCACGAATTCTTCGAGCGCGTAATCTCGTCCGGCAGACGCTTTCTCGAGCGACTCCTTGGTGTCTTGCAACTCCTCAGAGAGTTGAGCCAGGGCTACATCCGGCGATGAGGGAGGTGGATTTGGCGCGGGGGACCCTCCACGCGCCGACCCTAAGGCGGATCCGCCATGGGTGGATCCCACATAGTCGTTGGTCACCACCTCCTCTTGGGTCAGACGCAACTCGTCACGGAGCCGGTCCAAGCTCGCATCCGCGGCTGCCCCAGCAGTCTGAGAATCCTCCAGATCCCGCTCGAGGTCGTGGATCCGGGATTGAAGCTGGTGGATCTCAGATCCGGCGAGCGCCATCTCCCTAAGGAGATGGTCGTTGTCATCTCGCATGACATCTCGCTGACGGGAGGCGCGATCCAGCCGTCCGGTCAGGTCGCAGATCTCGACCGCCTGATCAGCTAACAAGAGTCGCAGGTCCTGCGACCGAGAGGCCGCACGGTGCTCCCACCCCTGGATCTCCATGGCCTGGTCATGGACTTGGGCTCGCAAGGTCTGAAGTTGGGTAGTGTGCAGAGACGCAGCTTGGTCTTGGGCATCTTGAGCCGTCTGGAGCTCCGCCGTCAGGGTTTGCACCTGATCGGAAAGAGCCTGGGCTAGAACCCGCAGATCGGTGAGCGACATAGAAGACGGACTGACCGGAGGGGTGGTGGATGGGGCCTTGCCCGACGATTTGCCGGTACGCTTGGCGGGAGACATGTGTCGCGAAGGGGAGAAAGCGGTTGTGGATGCTGGTAATGCACGCCGTGAACGCTGTTGTGCAGCGCCGACAACGTACAGGAGGCGATTGTGGTGAAGTGCTTTCTCAGAAATAAGAGAATGGTCCTGACGCGGGGTCACTATCCCGAATCAGTGACAATTTCAAGTGATTATAGAGGATTTGGGTTGTTTGGCACGGGTGCAAGTTGCCTGTGGTGGATTAGCCATGGCGAGCAGCACCCCGTATGGAATGACGATGGATCTGATATGAGCGATGTACGAGAAGGCAAGATCCACCAAAGACTTACATCGGATCCACCCTTACCTGGATTCACTTAAGATGGATATGGGATATACTATACAAGAGTGGATCGAGTGTGGATCCTATGAAGGAAGGATGGTCGGTGCCCTCTGAAGGTGGATCTAGTAGCCACGGCTAATGAAGAGTCAAGATCCACCGCGAGGTACCCCGGATCCCATACTTCCGAGTTCGGATCCAAGGAGGGAGGATCCCGCCTGGAGGGACCTGGATCCAAGGAATAGAGATGATGGATACAGTGGATCTCGAACTTTCGTGGGACAATGGAGATCACAGACGGTTGCGAGATGATGTTGGATGATGGGAGAGCTCAGATCGACGACGAGTGCAAACTTACAGTGAAGTGGATCCAAGCGACCTGGATCCGGATGAGTGTACCCATAATAGGGTGACCATGATGATTACGTCATGGATCCGGTGGATCTGAAGATAATACAGCTGGGATGATGGGTCAAGGGAAGAAGGGACATGCAGCCGAGCCTGGTATGGGATTTAACAAGGGAAAGACAGAGAAGGTAGAAATCCAGGCAGGTATAGGCTTAAGTATCAATACAGTCCTCAATTTGCACAGTATCACGCAAGTGCCTTCCTGCCCTCAAAAACCGGAGCTACATTGGCCGTACGAGCTCCGTGAAGGTTAGGAATTGCAAATCTAGTGTTGGTAGTGATAACTGGATAATACATTGGCCAGATCCTACAACCTAGTGAGCTTTCCTATACACGTGCAGATCCGACAGGTTAACCGAATTTACTACTTGGTCGGCTATACCCTAGAGGTTCTCAACTCTCAAGATCCCGTCACAGGAGGCGGCAAGTACGACGCAAAGGAACTACAAAGGCAAGGGAACACACCCGCAAGGCCAGATCCACGATCTAGGGCCCGGAACCATAAGCTCGAATATTCGCTACGGCCAGATCCACGATCTAGGGCCCGGAACCATAAGCTCGAATATTCGCTTAGGATACGGAACCATCCACGGACGCAGAGTGAAGATTTTCTACTGCTGCTCCACCCTATCCCCACGTCTCGCCAAGACGCTCAAGCTTCTCCACTTGAACTCTCCGGAAGTTACCGAGAGAGCAGATCCCGCCCTACCGACGGGTACACAAGGTGAGGAAAGCTCAGCAGAACACGGATCATCGGGGGACCCCCTCCGTTAGTCGGTGTCTGGGTGCAGTTGGTAAGCTGGATCCGGCAATCTCGCAGATTTTGCTGATCCCGCTACACCACATCCACTTGGAAGGCTTCCCCCACGGCTGAGTTGCTCACCACAACCGACTCGGGCAGTGAAGATTCGTGCTGGACACTCACGCAGCTGATGGAAGTATCTTCCGGTTGGGGCCCACGCTGAAGCTTGAAGAGGGCGTCCTGGAAGAGCTGCATGGCCTTCCGCAGGGTCACAGCGATCTCCGTACACTGCTCCAGCGTACGCGCTCGTACCCTGAACACTCGTTTATCCGAGCGGATGACTGTGAGAATCCGTGGGAACTGATCGTTGACTTCAATGTGCAGAATACCCGACAGATGAACCGACGAGCGCACCTCTCCCAACGCCATCGCCGACATGGAAGCCGAATCCTCCTCAGGGATGGAGCCTGTGGCCTTAAAGCACAGCATCTCGGTCGTCGTGAGCATGAAAATCCGCCACTTCCACAGCGCCACGTTCGCGCTCATTCGACGACTCGCTAGGGACCGTCCACCCATCGTGAAGGTGCCCAGATACAAAATCTCGTCCATCGTGTTGTCCTGCTCCTCCAACAAGCAGCTGTACAGGATACCGGGCATGGCGTGGGCGCTGCTACTCGTCAGACCGCCGCCCAGCGTGTTCAAGCTGAAGCTTCCTCGACTACTCACGTCTGGCGTCCCGATAACATCCAACACGCCGTCCACCGACGGGTTTCGGTCCTTCCCAGAGGCCGGAAGTAGCAACGGCAGCGCCATCTTCTCTCCAGCCACCGGCGACAACTCCGGGTCGCTCTCTCTTTCCGCATAGTTCGGGTTCGAGCTCTGTCTACTTCTCGAGCTCTTGGGACTGCGATATTCAATGCTTTGTGAGAGTCAACACCAAGGAGGTGGTCGTGACTGCCCTTGCCGCCTTCAACTCGAGCCCACTCTCTTGTCCAGTACAAAGTCAACTCTCTGCACGCCGACATAGCCAACAGCGCCCGGTGTAACGGAAACGACGGCGATAGTGACGTGCGAGGACGTGAGAGCCTTGGCATGCGAAGACGTGAGTGGTGACGTGACCCGCAGTGTGGCTGAACGCGGTGGCTACGCTGTGTCATCTGGCTGTACGAGTGGCGCGGGCACGGGATCAAGCAAGCAGACAACCGAGACGTCCGAGGAGACGGAGACATTTTGTCGAGGGTACCACTACGGAAATGGCCACATAGATGACCACGACGGAGGAAACGGAAACGACAAAGACAGTGACGAGCGAGGACGTGAGAGCCTTGGCACGCGAAGACGTGAGTGGCGACGTGACCCGCAGTGTGGCTGAACGCGGTGGCTACGCTGTGTCATCTGGCTGTACGAGTGGGGCGGGCACGGGATCGAGCAAGCAGACAACCGAGACGTCCGAGGAGACGGAGACGTTTTGGCGAGGGTACTACTACGGAAATGGCCACCGAGATGACCACGACGGAGGAAACGGAAACGACAAAGACAGTGACGAGCGAGGACGTGAGAGCCTTGGCACGCGAAGACGTGAGTGGTGACGTGACCCGCAGTGTGGCTGAACGCGGTGGCTACGCTGTGTCATTTGGCTGTACGAGTGGGGCGGGCACGGGATCGAGCAAGCAGACAACCGAGACGTCCGAGGAGACGGAGACGTTTTGGCGAGGGTACTACTACGGAAAAGGCCACCGAGATGACCACGACGGAGGAAACGGAAACGACGGAGACAGTGACGAGCGAGGACGTGAGAGCCTTGGCACGCGAAGACGTGAGTGGCGACGTGACCCGCAGTGTAGCTGAACGCGGTGGCTACGCTGTGTCATCTGGCTGTACGAGTGGGGCGGGCACGGGATCGAGCAAGCAGACAACCGAGACGTCCGAGGAGACGGAGACGTTTTGTCGAGGGTACCACTACAAAAATGGCCACCGAGATGACCACGACGGAGGAAACGGAAACGACAAAGACAGTGACGAGCGAGGACGTGAGAGCCTTTGCACGCGAAGACGTGAGTGGCGACGTGACCCGCAGTGTGGCTGAACGCGGTGGCTACGCTGTGTCATTTGGCTGTACGAGTGGGGCGGGCACGGGATCGAGCAAGCAGACAACCGAGACGTCCGAGGAGACGGAGACGTTTTGTCGAGGGTACCACTACGGAAATGGCCACCGAGATGACCACGACGGAGGAAACGGAAACGACAAAGACAGTGACGAGCGAGGACGTGAGAGCCTTGGCACGCGAAGACGTGAGTGGCGACGTGGCCCGCAGTGTGGCTGAACGCGGTGGCTACGCAATGTCATCTGGCTGTACGAGTGGGGCGGGCACGGGATCGAGCAAGCAGACAACCGAGACGTTCGAGGAGAAAGAGAAAATCTTTTGTTCGAGGGTTACCACCTAGGGAAAAGGCCCACCGAGAAGTACCCCGCACGGAAGAAAACGGAAACCGACACAGACCGTGAACCAGCGAGGACGTGTGAGCCTTGGCCACGCGAAGAACTCGAAGTGGTGACGCTGGTTGCCTACGCTGTGTTCATCTGGCTGTACGAGTGAGGCGGGCACGGATTGAGCAAGCAGACCACCGAGACGTCCGAGGAGAAGGAGACGTTTTGTCGAGGGTACCACTACGGAAATGGCCACCGAGATGACCACGACGGAGGAAACGGAAACGACAAAGACAGTGACGAGCGAGGACGTGAGTGGCGACGTGGCCCGCAGTGTGGCTGAACGCGGTGGCTACGCTGTGTCATCTGGCTGTACGAGTGGGGCGGGCACGGGATCGAGCAAGCAGACAACCGAGACGTCCGAGGAGAAGGAGACGTTTTGTCGAGGGTACCACTACGGAAATGGCCACCGAGATGACCACGACGGAGGAAACGGAAACGACAAAGACAGTGACGAGCGAGGACGTGAGAGCCTTGCCACGCGAAGACGTGAGTGGTGACGTGACCCGCAGTGTGGCTGAACGCGGTGGCTACGCTGTGTCATTTGCCTGTACGAGTGGGGCGGGCACGGGATCGAGCAAGCAGACAACCGAGACGTCCGAGGAGACGGAGACGTTTTGTCGAGGGTACCACTACGGAAATGGCCACCGAGATGACCACGACGGAGGAAACGGAAACGACAAAGACAGTGACGAGCGAGGACGTGAGAGCCTTGGCACGCGAAGACGTGAGTGGCGACGTGACCCGCAGTGTGGCTGAACGCGGTGGCTACGCTGTGTCATTTGGCTGTACGAGTGGGGCGGGCACGGGATCGAGCAAGCAGACAACCGAGACGTCCGAGGAGACGGAGACGTTTGTCGAGGGTATCACTACGGAAATGGCCACCGAGATGACCACGACGGAGGAAACGGAAAAGAACGGAGACAGTGACGAGCGAGGACGTGAGAGCCTTGGCACGCGAAGACGTGAGTGGCGACGTGGCCCGCAGTGTGGCTGAACGCGGTGGCGACGCTGTGTCATCTGGCTGTACGAGTGGCGCGGACACGGGATCGAGCAAGCAGACAACCGCGACGTCCGAGAAGACGGAGACGTTTTGTTGAGGGTACCACTGCGGAAATGGCCACCGAGATGACCTCGACGGAGGAAACGGAAACGACGGAGACAGTGACGAGCGAGGACGTGAGAGCCTTGGCACGCGAAGACGTGAGTGGCGACGTGGCCCGCAGTGTGGCTGAACGCGGTGACTACGCTGTGTCATCTGACTGTACGAGTGGCGCGGGCACGGGATCGAGCAAGCAGACAACCGAGACGACCGAGGAGACGGAGACGTTTTGTCGAGGGTACCACTACGGAAATGGCCACCGAGATGACCACGACCGAGGAAACGGAAACGACGGAGACAGTGACGAGCGAGGACGTGAGAGCCTTGGCACGCGAAGACGTGAGTGGCGACGTGGCCCGCAGTGTGGCTGAACGCGGTGGCTACGCTGTGTCATCTGGCTGTACGAGTGGGGCGGGCACGGGATCGAGCAAGCAGACAACCGAGACGTCCGAGGAGACGGAGACGTTTTGTCGAGGGTACCACTACGGAAATGGCCACCGAGATGACCACGACGGAGGAAACGGAAACGACAAAGACAGTGACGAGCGAGGACGTGAGAGCCTTGGCACGCGAAGACGTGAGTGGCGACGTGGCCCGCAGTGTGGCTGAACGCGGTGGCTACGCTGTGTCATCTGGCTGTACGAGTGGGGCGGGCACGGGATCGAGCAAGCAGACAGCCGAGACGACCGAGGAGACGGAGACGTTTGTCGAGGGTACCACTACGGAAATGGCCACCGAGATGACCACGACGGAGGAAACGGAAACGACAAAGACAGTGACGAGCGAGGACGTGAGAGCCTTGCCACGCGAAGACGTGAGTGGTGACGTGACCCGCAGTGTGGCTGAACGCGGTGGCTACGCTGTGTCATATGGCTGTACGAGTGGCGCGGGCACGGGATCGAGCAAGCAGACAGCCGAGACGACCGAGGAGACGGAGACGTTTGTCGAGGGTACCACTACGGAAATGGCCACCGAGATGACCACGACGGAGGAAACGGAAACGACAAAGACAGTGACGAGCGAGGACGTGAGAGCCTTGGCACGCGAAGACGTGAGTGGCGACGTGGCCCGCAGTGTGGCTGAACGCGGTGGCTACGCTGTGTCATCTGGCTGTACGAGTGGGGCGGGCACGGGATCGAGCAAGCAGACAACCGAGACGTCCGAGGAGACGGAGACGTTTTGTCGAGGGTACCACTACGGAAATGGCCACCGAGATGACCACGACGGAGGAAACGGAAACGACAAAGACAGTGACGAGCGAGGACGGGAGAGCCTTGGCACGCGAAGACGTGAGTGGTGACGTGACCCGCAGTGTGGCTGAGCGCGGTGGCTACGCTGTGTCATTTGGCTGTACGAGTGGCGCGGGCACGGGATCGAGCAAGCAGACAACCGAGACGTCCGAGGAGACGGAGACGGTTTGTCGAGGGTACCACTACGGAAATGGCCACCGAGGTGACCACGACGGAGGAGACTCCTATGACGTCGGAGGATGTTTCTGGCGATAATAAGGTGAGTGGCTTGGCAACGGCTGCCATCGGGTGTTGTCAAGGATGTAGTTATTTTATTTTTGTTTTTAATAAAACTAGGCTACCCTCATCACTTCGTCACACACTTCGCTTTCGAAGAAGCTGTATGGTCCTGGAAACGCGGGTTCTTGGACTTAGAGGGCTCCTTGGCCTCCGACGTTTTCTTGCCCTTGCACACCTTGTAGTGCTTCCTCGCCCTCGACTTGCTGAGGCTTGTTTTTTTTTTCTTACGAAAAATGTCGATCAGGCGATACTTTTTTCCGCACCCGCGGCATTGGTGGGATATCGGGCCCTTGGTGGAATCGATGGTGTATTCCAGCTCCACGAAGTGGTCTTGAACGGTGAAACTTTCAGCCATGGAGAATTGTCGAATGGCAGCAATATGAGGCGCTCGAGAGCGCAATGCAAGTCCTTTTTTTGCGCCACATGCGTTTTGTAAAAAAATAATTGGCTAATTGTAGTGTCAAATCAATAATTATATTGTTAAATTAACACCTCAAAGAATCTACATTGTACTAATATTAAATGAAAAGTTTGATTATTAAATTCACATTTCAAAGAACCGTATTTGTATATTGGACTGCCAAATTGTTTTTTCAGTCTTTTTACTCTGTGTTTCTCATTATAACGTACTTGCTTTGTCTCATATATGATTAATCCTTTTTAAATTAGAAAGTAAAGTCATACCTCGGCTTCTGCGCCTGAAGAAGGTTTTAGCGAAAACGAGTCCCTCCGTTTCCAAAAAGGAGCTCAGAGATTGATGTGCAAAATCATATTGCTTGTCCACTAACAACTCGAGAACTTCTAGTAGATGAAGTAGCCCAGTTGCGTCAAGCGATCGGCATCTGACAAAAATATTGTGGATCATAAATCTAGCCATTTGTTGAGAGGGTGACTGGGTTGTGGTGACGTGGGTTAGTGGAGATCCTGAGTCTCTGAGTGAGGGCTTGAGTCCGCCGGTTCGCGACTTTCTCATTGGTAATTACTTCTGTCGGATGAACCAATTGGCGGTAAAAAATGAGGTGAGGGTGGCGCCCGCCCAGCGCTTGTCGCGGCATGCCTATAATGTCCATCTGGATCCTCTCCGGATGGATAAAAACAGTCGGAACATCCGATCAAGATCGCCGCTGTACGAACGCGATCTCGGGCGGACACCCAGTCAGACCATTCGGTCTTGCGAGAGGAGGTGTCCACTAGCTGCGTGCGGATCGGATGGTCCAAGATGAAGACTTGTAAACGCCGACATGAAATAATAACTCGCCGGGGATCCGAAGCGGTTGACCTAAGCTGAAGCTCGAGAGCTGGGGAATGTGGCCAAATATTATGCGGTCGGCAATGGCGATATGCTGTTCTACTGTCCGCCTAC
>NW_003303636.1:129731-131842 GCF_000142945.1 Phytophthora infestans T30-4
GTCCGAGAAGACGGAGACGTTTTGTCGAGGTGTACCACTACGGAAATGGCCACCGAGATGACCACGACGGAGGAAACGGAAACGACGGAGACAGTGACGAGCGAGGACGTGAGAGCCTTGGCACGCGAAGACGTGAGTGGCGACGTGGCCCGCAGTGTGGCTGAACGCGGTGACTACGCTGTGTCATCTGACCGTACGAGTGGCGCGGGCACGGGATCGAGCAAGCAGACAACCGAGACGACCGAGGAGACGGAGACGTTTGTCGAGGGTACCACTACGGAAATGGCCACCGAGATGATCACGCACGAGGAAACGGAAAAGAACGGAGACCGTGACGAGCGAGGACGTGAGAGCCTTGGCACGCGAAGACCTGAGTGGCGACGCTGGCTCTAAGTGTGGTCTGAACGCCGGTGACTCACGCCTGTGTCATTCTGACTGTACGCAGTGGCGCGGCACGCGGATCGAGCAGCAGACAACCGAGACGACGAGGAGACGGAGACGTTTGTCGAGGGTACCACTACGGAAATGGCCACCGAGATGACCACGACGGAGGAAACGGAAAACGACGGAGACAGTGACGAGCGAGGACGTGAGAGCCTTGGCACGCGAAGACGTGAGTGGCGACGTGGCCCGAAATGTGGCTGAACGCTGTGGCTACGCTGTGGCTACGCTGTGTCATCTGACTGTACGAGTGGCGCGGGCACGGGATCGAGCAAGCAGACAAGCGAGACGACCGAGGAGACGGAGACGTTTTGTCGAGGGTACCACTACGGAATTGGCCACTGAGATGACCACGACGGGATGAAACGGAAAACGACGGAGACAGTGACGAGCGAGGACGTGAGAGCCTTGGCACGCGACGACGTGAGTGGCGACGTGACCCGTAGTGTGGCTGAACGCGGTGGCTACGATGTGTCATCTGACTGTGCGAGTGGCGCGGGCACGGGGGAGAGCAAGCAGACAACCGAGACGACCGACGAGACGGCGATGTTTTGTCGAGGGTACCACTACGGAAATGGCCACCGAGATGTCCACGACGGAGGAAACGGAAACGACGGAGACAGTGACGAGCGAGGACGTGAGAGCCTTGGCACGCGAAGACGTGAGTGGCGACGTGACCCGCAGTGTGGCTGAACGCGGTGGCTACGATGTGTCATCTGACTGTACGAGTGGCGCGGGCACGGGATCGAGCAAGCAGACAACCGAGACGACCGACGAGACGGCGATGGTTTGTCGAGGGTACCACTACGGAAATGGCCACCGAGATGTCCACGACGGAGGAAACGGAAACGACGGAGACAGTGACGAGCGAGGACGTGAGAGCCTTGGCACGCGAAGACGTGAGTGGCGACGTGACCCGCAGTGTGGCTGAACGCGGTGGCTACGATGTGTCATCTGACTGTACGAGTGGCGCGGGCACGGGATCGAGCAAGCAGACAACCGAGACGACCGAGGAGACGGAGACGTTTGTCGAGGGTACCACTACGGAAATGGCCACCGAGATGACCACGACGGAGGAAACGAAAACGACGGAGACAGTGACCAGCGAGGACGTGAGAGCCTTGGCACGCGACGACGTGAGTGGCGACGTGACCCGCAGTGTGGCTGAACGCGGTGGCTACGATGTGTCATCTGACTGTACGAGTGGCGCGGGCACGGGATCGAGCAAGCAGACAACCGAGACGACCGAGGAGACGGAGACGTTTTGTCGAGGGTACCACTACGGAAATGGCCACCGAGATGACCACGACGGAGGAAACGGAAACGACGGAGACAGTGACGAGCGAGGACGTGAGAGCCTTGGCATGCGAAGACGTGGCCCGCAGTGTGGCTGAACGCGGTGGCTACGCTGTGGCTACGCTGTGTCATCTGGCTGTACGAGTGGCGCGGGTACGGGATCGAACAAGCAGACAACCGAGACGTCTGAGGAGACGAAGACGGTTTGTCGAGAGTACCACTACGGGAAATGGCCCCCGAGATGACCACGACGGAAGGAAACGGAAACGACGAGAACAGTGACGGAGCGAGGACGTGAGAGCCCTTGGGGACGCCAAAGACATGAGGTGGCGAGGTGAGCCGGAGTATGGGACTGAACCGCGGGTTTTGTCGCA
>NW_003303636.1:140019-156117 GCF_000142945.1 Phytophthora infestans T30-4
TATAACCTACTTGCTTTATTCTCATATATGATTAACCCTTTTCAAATTAGAAAGTAAAAGTCATACCTCGCCTTCTGCGCCTGAAGAAGGTTTTAGCGAAAACGAGTCCCTCCGTTTCCAAATAGGAGCTCAGAGATTGATGTGCAAAATCATATTGCTTGTCCACTAACAACTCGAGAACTTCTAGTAGATGAAGTAGCCCAGTTGCGTCAAGCGATCGGCATCTGACAAAAATATTGTGGATCATAAATCTAGCAATTTGTTGAGAGAGTGACTGGGTTGTGGTGACGTGGGTTAGTGGAGATCCTGAGTCTCTGAGTGAGGGCTTGAGTCCGCCGGTTCGCGACTTTCTCATTGGTAATTACTTCTGTCGGATGAACCAATTGGCGGTAAAAAATGAGGTGAGGGTGGCGCCCGCCCAGCGCTTGTCGCGGCATGCCTATAATGTCCATCTGGATCCTCTCCGGATGGATAAAAACAGTCGGAACATCCGATCAAGATCGCCGCTGTACGAACGCGATCTCGGGCGGACACCCAGTCAGACCATTCGGTCTTGCGAGAGGAGGTGTTTACTAGCTGCGTGCGGATCGGATGGTCCAAGATGAAGACTTGTAAACGCCGACATGAAATAATAACTCGCCGGGGATCCGAAGCGGTTGACCTAAGCTGAAGCTCGAGAGCTGGGGAATGTGGCCAAATATTATGCGGTCGGCAATGGCGATATGCTGTTCTACTGTCCGCCTACACCGAGATCGGGAAATATTTTCACAGGCGATGTTTACAACGAAGAAATCTGTGTGTGCAAATTTGTCGACTGCGTGAAGAGGAAACGGGGGGGGGGTCGGAAATCTACAGGCCATGTATCTGTTCCAGATCATAGGTATGAATCACATTCCTTCGCTCCTAAGTCGCGGAACGGTAATACCGAGCTGCTGGTCTGGGTTGATTTGTTCAGCGGATACGTGATTGCAAAGGCAGAGCTTCCAGAACGGGACATACGATCGCTGAATTCGAGAACGCCCGCATGGAGGCGGAGGACAGCGTGTCCCACGAGATGGGTACGACTCCTTACTCGTCGTCCTGGGTGGACGCTGTGATTAGTGCTGTGGCTCAGAGCGCTAGTGCAATGGCCGACATCATGCCCGAGCTGAACAAGGTCCTGCAGGAGGAACTTGAGGTGGACTGTGCGGACTCCGGGCTCAATGGCAAGCAAAAGGCGCCGATGCGGGTGTTGCTGGAGACCTTCCGCGATATATTTGTTAAAACCTCGTTGACACCGGGACGCACGGATCTGATGGAGCTCTTGATTGATACGGGCACACATCCACCGATAAAGCAACGACCGTACCGGGCCTCGAAAGCAGAAGGGGATGTGATGGAGGTCGAGATCCAGAAGTACCGCGAGCTGAAGTTTATTCGTCCGTTCATGAGCCCATGGTCAAGCCCGGTTCTCATGATACGCAAGTCGAACATGGGTATTCGGGTTTGCATTGACTATCGACAATTGAACGCATTGACTATCAAGGCCTGTTACCGATACCTCGTATTGACGAGATCCTAGATGTCCTGGGGGAACGCTAAATTGTTCTTTACGATGGATATAACCTCTGAGTATTGGAACGCGCCCATGGCGGCTGATAGTATGAGGGAAACAGCTTTTACGTGCAAATACGGCCTCTATCAGTGGCAGCCCATGTCTTTTGGACTATGCAATGCCGTTCGGACGTTCTAGCGCTTGATGGCACATGTGCTCGTAGATCTAAAGTGGCAGACCTGTTTGGTCTATCTGGACGACTGTGTGGTCTTCAGTGAAGCCTTTCCTACTCGTCTTGCTCGGTTTCGGGAAGTGCTGCAGCGCGTTCGAGAAGCAGGCTTTAAACTAAAAATGAAAACGTGTAGCTAGGGTCGCGATCAGATGGCTTTTCTTGCGCATATCGTAGAGCCGTCGGGAATCTTGCCAAAATCCGAAAGCGTAAAAGCGGCTCTGAGCATACGGCGTCCGCAAGATAAACACGTGGTCCGAGCGTCCCAAGGAGTCATTAGCTACTTTTGCCGCTATATCCCGAGGTACGCTGTCATATCGGTACCCATTGAGCGACGCAAGATGAAGGTTGTGCCGTTACATTGGAACGAAGACTGCGAGGCTGCGTTTTTGCAGCTCCAGAGAAGACTGGTCGAGCCTCCTATTATAGCGTACCCTGGTTTTTGAAGCGGTTCCAGTTGCGCGTGGACTAATCGCTGATTGCGGCTGGGGCTGCCTGATGCAGAATATCGACAGTCGCGACCTAGGATTGGAGAGACTCGAATAAAACAACTCAACTAACAAGCGAGGACAGACCCTTGCCTCTGGAAGTATTTTTAAAACTTTCAGTGACCCAATCGACGGGTTGGTGGGCCAAGCAGAACCAGCCCACGGGGACCCGTGGACACCCCAACGCTAGCTTCACTGCTTGCATGACGACGCTCAAGGGAGAGGAGGTCACAAAAAATAGCAGGTGTACCAAGTCAAGGACAACGCATTCTCGGTATTATTTCTACTGCTGCGTGGTGAAAGGTTAGTATGTAAGCTGTAGGGCGTCGGGAGCCGCAAACTTATTGATATTTCAAGCCTAGGAATTAATACTGAGGGAGTTGTCTGTAGAATATTGTTTTGATGCCGTCATTTTGCCGGAATAAAAAAACAAATCCAGTTTTCCTACCAATAATATAATTCATTACCACAATTTCAATGTTTTGAAACATTTTTTTGTGTGATCTATTGTTAAATTTATGGAACTAATGTTACTCTTGCTACCAACTAAATCCACGTTTAAAATAGTATGCATCTGAGAAACAAGAACTGTACTTTTCATGATGCTCACCACGCCAGCACTGAATACGGCCAAGTGATGGACTCCACCGCATATTTCTGCGGGAAAATCAAAGGATCGCATCCGTACGTACATGATGCTCTCCTGGTTGGCTACCAACAACGGCTGGAATAGTAAGTGCATTTTGCCCTGACCCTACCAGGCTCGTAATATTTATAGTATCATTACATTTTTGGCACCTTTTTTCAAAAACCAATTAAACGCATTTTGTTTGTACCTTGCAACTTTTTTTAATCTTTTTCTTACACTCCTAACGAATTCTTCTGTATTTTGTGCTTGGGGTACAATCCAGTACTTTTGCACTGGATTATGGTAATTTCTATCAGGTAAATTTTTGTAGCTGTGCCGCATGTTGCAGCACAGCGTTCTTTGGCACCATACGTGTTACAAGGACGATGCAGTCTAGTATCGGAAGTAAGATAGTAGTATTATTGATAGTACTAAATCGATTCTGATCAAATTAGAGGTGCTAATAATATTAGGGCATCTAATTTGATCAGAATCGATTTGGATTTTTCGGTTTTTGATTTAATAAAATCAAAAATCCAACTTCGATTTTTCGGTT
This sequence comes from Phytophthora infestans T30-4, assembly GCF_000142945.1. NCBI lineage: Eukaryota > Oomycota > Peronosporomycetes > Peronosporales > Peronosporaceae > Phytophthora > Phytophthora infestans. The sequence goes on from NW_003303636.1 coordinate 143,455, forward strand.
TTTTTTTTATTCTTCTTTGGAGGACAAGATATATATATTATTAAATCATGTCCTCCAAAGAAGAATAAAATCAAAACCCGAAAAATCAAAGCTGTGAACGTATTAGTATATTACATGTTATAATACCACTGGTACTATAATTCAAAGTTACCGGTATTGGATACTTTGCTAGAAAAGGCGAACTGAACCAATACGTCTCTACACGGACAGGTCTTTGCCCATCCCGCCCAGCACTCCATGCATGAATCATGGCATCACACAGGCTTGACAACACGAGGAGCTGGCGGCCTACTGTTATTAATACGGTAGAACCGACGGTACTGTACCCCCTACGTCTCTACACGGACCAGGTCTTTGCAAATCCCACTGGGACCGAGCAAATGCCGACCAGTGGTTGTCCGTGGTGGTCGGCGACCACCACGGAGGAGACGATCGAAGTGACCGACGTCAAGCCTAAGGAGACGACGGAAGTGAGAACGACTGAGATTGTCGAGGAGACCGTGGAGGAGACCGAGGTGACGGAGGGCAAGAAGCCCAAGTCAAAGAAGAGTCGCAACCCGAAGCGCAAGCGGAATGCGGGCTCGACCTAGCAGGAGACGACGGAAGTGACGGAGGTGAGGACGACTGAGATTGTCGAGGAGACCGTGGAGGAGACCGAGGTGACGGAGGGTAAGAAGCCCAAGTCAAAGAAGAGTCGCAACCCGAAGCGCAATCCAAATGCGGGCTCGACCGAGGAGAAGACGGCGGGAGGAGACGGAAGTGCCGGCCAATACGGAGGAGACGACAGAGGTGACCGAAGTGACCACGGAGACGATCGAAGTGACCGACGTCAAGCCTAAGGAGACGACGGAAGTGACGGAGGTGAGGACGACTGAGATTGTCGAGGAGACCGTGGAGGAGACCGAGGTGACGGAGGGCAAGAAGCCCAAGTCAAAGGAGAGCCGCAATCCGAAGCGCAAGCGGAATGCGGGCTCGACCTAGCAGGAGACGACGGAAGTGACGGAGGTGAGGACGACTGAGATTGTCGAGGAGACCGTGGTGACGGAGGGCAAGAAGCCCAAGTCAAAGAAGAGTCGCAACCCGAAGCGCAATCCAAATGCGGGCTCGACCGAGGAGAAGACGACGGGAGGAGACGGAAGTGCCGGCCACCACGGAGGAGACGACAGACGTGACCGAAGTGACCACGGAGACGATCGAAGTGACCGACGTCAAGCCTGAGGAGACGACGGAAGTGAGGACGACTGAGATTGTCGAGGAGACCGTGGAGGAGACCGGCAGGCTCACAGAGCTTTTATTTAGTTGGTTAAATCCTTAAATACTACCTCCGCTCAGAAAATAAAGACGTAGTTGGAACCGCCACCAAAAATATAGGACAATGCACACGAATGGTGGATCATGTCAGTGCTTTTGTTCGAATCATTAGCATAGGTGAAGTGATTCGAGCACTAAGTTTAAGCGATCATGTTGTAGTTGCAGCAACAACGACGCCTCTCTTTCCCTTGCAGCGTGCCATGGCACTATATTTCGGCTGGAATCCGAGCAGAGACCACACTCTACGAGGATGAGGTTGGGACGGTGGAGTCCACGTGCGCCTTAGCCATTAGCTTTGCAGTGTCATTCTCCAGCTTGAGCCCAGAGCTCCAGCACCACACCCCGTCCAGAGCAGCGGCACACAAGATCGACCACCAACGCAGCTCCAAGAAATGCACAAGTACGTTCATTACTTTTTTTTAATGTTATGAATAGAATGTATCTAGCATGTTGAGTCTGCGTTCATCGAACATGTTTGATGGTGCAGTGCTATGAGCTCGACATGAAGAAGTGCGTGGTTGGGTCGCGCTCGTAGTCAAAGTAATGGCACATTGGGAGTCGCCATCATCTCCGTCTGCTTCGTACTTTCCATTGGCCATTCACGCCACAGCCTGGATCCTGCAGCTCATTGGCCACGGCGTATTCGAGCGTCGCAAACCGGCACTCTTCGACAGCCTGGACCAGGCTCTGATCACCGCTCCGATGTTCGTGTTGCTCGAGATTTTGTTCCCACTCGTTACCGTCCGGAACTCTACTCGCGCGTGATGAAGCAGGTTCGGATCAATGTCAAGACCTTCCAGGCTACAAAGACGCTGTAGTTAAGGCAACAAGACAGTGACTTTTGTGGCCTCATCAAAAGAAAAATGTATTGTTTTTAAAATATCTATGCGAATTTTGTCGTTAAGAGACTACGACGATCTCTGCCATCTCTGTGAGATTCTTGGCAATACCCTCCGCCCCACAGACGAGACATTTGAGTAGTAAGAGCTCCTCCATCGACACCTTCTCGTAGCGACGTTCTTCCAGCAGCCATTCCACGTACGCAGTCTTCATCTGCGCCGCGATGTCGCTACTGGAGAATTCCTCCACATTCAGAACGTCGTGCTCGCGACACATGGCAGGAGCCGATGACGCAGCCGACGAGACTCTCTTGCTCTTGAAGCTTGGGAGGAGTTGCGATAACTCTCACGTGACGGCATCGCGGCTCGAGAATTGTTGACCTTTGCATCCGAAGGTGAAAGTTTGGACTGAATCTTGTCGCCAGAGTCCACGTTGACGAGATTCGGCTCATCAATCTCGCTCGCATCTCCCGCGTCGTCCTCGTTCTCATTAATAGCTGCCAGGACATGCTTCCGCCTGGCTACCAGAGCCGAGGCCTTGGGTTTACGTCGCGTGTACACCTCCACCTCGAGCTTGAGGCCGTTCTCCAGCGCCTCGACGAGCTCTTCGAACGACACCAAGCCGCTGTTATCCTTGTCCACCACACGCATGAATTCCTCGACGTATTTGTGGATCTCGCCTTGCTTGACCGCGCCAGACTGGGCGAAGATGGTCTCCAGCATGTCTGCCACTTCGGCCGCGTCGATCTCGCCGCTACAGTCCTTGTCTGCCAAGCGGAAGAACTCTTTCATCTGCATGAAGATGGAGGTCTGGTCCGGCTCCGAGTACAGCAACGCATCGCTAAAGAGCATCTCCAACGTCTTGAACAAATCGGTCACTACAGTCTGGAATTGGCTCGTGGCGAGCTGCCACTTTGCACTTGTGCTCTTGCTGTCAAGTGAAGCCTCTGTGTCTCGAATGTCGACACTATTAAGCTGAACTCGGTTGTGTTCGACGCGGAAATTGAACCACCGCACCAGCTTAAATAGAAGCGTGTTGTTGTTCAGTAATCGACGTGAACACTCGAGAACTTTTTCACATTTCATAGTCGAGAGCGCAGGTCTCCACATGAGCGGTTCGGTTTGAGCCTCCGCCAGTAAGGACGCTTGTTGTGCATGTTTAGCATGGATCTTGACCTGCTCCATCTAAAATATCATCGTTCTCACTCTCCATCTTGTTTGTCTCCACGTAATTTTAAATGAGCGACAGCGTGTAAAACTATCTATTTACTTTGGCAGTGATCATGCTATTTTGGTGATCGTATATTTTAAGGTGGTGGTGGTACCGTTTTCTGTGTGTGTGGTCCCGTCCACAGTTTGGGTGGATACATGTACACTTTTTATTATAGCAGTACAGTACACATAATTTAAAGTGGCAATAACCCGGACTCCGGGGGAGATGCAGAGGTAGTTGGTGCTGCTAGCCAAGGACTATAAACCTCCGGCGGTATCTGCGACAGCGTTCAGTGTGTTTGAGAAGAAACTGGCGCTGCTAACGGTGGATATGGATGAGAACCTGCACGTGGTCCAGTTGGCCCCGCAAAATTATCGAGTCTCGCGGTGACCAGCGTCTGCTGCGAGTGAGCGACTTCCACTTGGATGTCCAAGTCTCGAGTTTGTTCCGGAAGCGGGTGGATGCGTCTGGATCGGTGGTGTCTGCTACGAAGTGACGCAATACAGCAGCTTTGTCCTACTACATGAACGTCATATGTACGTCGGAGGAAGGCGTCAGCGCTCTGATTCCTGTCGGCAAGGGCGTGTTCCGTCGTCTCTTCACGTTGCAGAACGAAATGGTGAACACGCTGCCTCAGAATTGCGCGCTGGACCCTCGGGAATTTCGCATGCTTAAGACCAACGCAAAGCGAAGATGTGGCAGACCGGACAAGAAGAAGTGGAAGAAGAGCTTCCTGGACGCCTTCGTGCCGTGCCGCTTTTTGCATCTTGCTATGTGGCGCAGAAGGAGCTTGCACGCTGCATCGGTACCACGCCCGAGGTGGTCATCACAGCCTGCTCACGCCACGTCGACATTCCTGTAGTTGATGCGTTGTTAGTGACGAATCTCGTGGCGTGCAAACTGAACGTTCCAGCCCAAGGCTTCCGTGTTGTGTGTTGCTCGCGTGGTCGTTAGTTGTCTTGGCTCATGGAGTCGGAAGGACATTCGGCTACTACATGTACATGTAGAAGAGTGTATTTTAACTTGGTGAAGAAGACTTTGGCGAAGAAGAGCAGCAACTTGAGATGTATATGTGTTCGCAAAGGCTCGCCGATTTTCAATTGATGCGTGTGTATGCTCCGACAGGTGTCCGAGCGAATTGCAGTCTCCACTATCTAGCGTCGTGGATCGGCCAGGTCGAGCAATCGCATTGGATTTCTTCAATATTTACGCCTCTCTATTGCTTAAGTGTCGAGATCGAGATTAGATTATTCAGCCTGCGTTACATACAGAGAACCAAAGTTTTGAACAGATTTCATGGTAAAGCAGCTCATACCAATAACAAATAATACGGTACAAGTCAAAACGAAATGATCCAAACCTATTTTTTTTAGTTAGTGTATGTATTTGATTGCGACTTTCGATTCATGGACTCGTTGAAGTTCGCACTACCGTTTGAATTTTTTTAAACCCAACTTTTTACTAAGTTTAATTTTTCTGCTATAGAAGTCGAAACCTGACAGCCACAAACTCCCGCAGTTCTATCACTACCCGAGCGCGGCCGCTACGCGGCGGTATTAGTAGTTTACGTTTAGTTCTACTTGTTTTGGCTTTCTCGCCGAAGCGTAGCGGAGGCGAAATAATTATAAAAAAACGCTGATACATATGCGCCTAAATCAATTTCAATAACCTGGGTCAAAATCATGATTATAAATACCTGATTAACATAATACTGTAATTCTAATGATCTTGAATCAAGATTCTGATGCAATCTCTTTGTTATTGCATCAGAATCTTGATTCCGCTACGCGGCGGTATTAGTAGTTTAGGTTTAGTTCTACTTGTCTTGGCTTTCTCGCCGAAGCGTAGCGGAGGCAAAATAGTTATAAAAAAACGCTGATACATATGCGCCTAAATCAATTTCAATAACCTGGGTCAGCATCATGATTATAAATACCTGATTAAAATATTACTGTAATTCTAATGATCTTGAATCAAGATTCTGATGCAATCTCTTTGTTATTGTCGGCTATCACTGAATCTTCATCTTCCACCCAAAATCACATGCACTTCAAATAACATATATACAAACGCTACGCAATATGTTTAGTTTAGCGTCGTGCTCGATATCACGGGCCATTTCTGAGCCGCTACGAAACTTAGCTCACATCAACACACGAGATAGTAATGGCCTGTCCAGCTTGCACTACTTATGTAACGGGGTACGTAGCCCTAAGTGTACCCTGGTGACACTTCACACTTCAGGAGTATGACACGTCATACTCCGGGATATTTGGTACAAGGTACCAAGGTCGTTCAAAGCCAACCATTAATTAAATGACATTGCATTTCTATAGGTAACTTATAGTTTGTATTAAACCCAAACATAACCTACCTATAAATATACTCAGTTTACAATCTACCTTATTTAGGTCACTTCGCTCTCTTTAATTAAAGAGGGGACCTGTGAACTGCCGTTCACTGAGAGTTTGTATACTCTCGGAAGATAACTTCCTCTAGCGCAAGGTGCTGTGTGACCCCGTCACACTTGGCAGCACTAGTAGTCAATCCACGCCACCGCGGGTAGACTACCTGAATCTCTCCGAAGTTCGTTGCCATGGATAGGAATGACTTCTCCCATATGAACGACTCTCAGTTCGAGTCGGTTCGGAAGATGGCAGGCATCTTCGGGATGGAGGCCCTGCAGAGCCTGGTGGTGTCAACAACGGCTGAGCAGCTCGAGCGCGTCAATGCGCTCGACGCGTACGAGCAGGGCCTCATCGCGCATGTGCGGGAGAGCCTGCAGGCTCCGGCGGCGGAAGTAAATCCGCCTCACCCGAAGCCAATACGGCTGAAGGTTAAGCCGTATGAAGGGAAGGAAGGCGAGAACCTTCACTTCTGGGTCCGAGAAGTAGAGCTCGCGATGGACGCGGCTCTGATCTCGACCGAGCAACTGCGTGTTGCTTTTGCACTCTCCAACCTTAGCGGCCGGGCTAAGAGTTGGGTGTACACACGGGAAGCAACATCCCCTGGATGTTTCTCATCCTGGGCTCAGCTGTGCGAACAGCTCCGAGCCGCGTTCCTCCCGGCGAACTACGAGTACCGCCAGCGTTCGCGCTTCCTCGCGTGTAAACAAGGAAGGCGTGAACTGCACGAGTATGTGCAAGAGATACGGGAGCTCACGGCGTCCCTAGTGGGAAACCCACTCAACGAACACATCAAGATGAATGTGTTCATGAACGGCCTTCGAGTGGGCCCCGCACGCACTCAGCTGTTCCGAATACAGTCAAGCACCCTTGAAGAGGCGATTCAAGTGGCTCTTCAAGAAGAGTACAGCCATCGCCAGGCGCGTAAGCCGGCCTCAGCGTGGCCTGGGAGTTTCTTTTCGGCTCCCGGTCGAACAAGCCCCAACGGACCAGTTCCCATGGAACTCGGGTCCACCGAACAGCGTGACATCCGCTGCTTCGGCTGTGGGAAGATGGGCCACTTCGAGCGCGACTGTCCCGCGGAAAGACTCCGCAGACGGTCCTTCCCCAAGCCCGTCCTCAAGGGTCGCTGGCAGAAGCCAGGATCCCGGGGACAGGGGAACGCAGGGAACCAGTAGGGGCGGGGCGCCCTACTGGGGAAGAACTAAGTCTTCGTGATGGGTGCGCGGGTGGCGCGTACCACGGGGACTTGACCCTTGAGAGTCATCGTACTCTCGAATCGGCGAAGAGCAGTGGCGGGTTGCTCGTAGTACACGGATGTGTACGGAAATACGATCACCCCTTTAGAATCCTGATCGATTCTGGAGCATCGAAGGATTTCGCACGCCGCCAGACGGTTGCTCGTAACAGCAACAAGTTGTCCGATGCTTTGAGAGAAAGCAAGGGCAACGGGACGGTGTCAGTGCGACTGGCCGACGGGAAGGTCGTCACTGTCCCCAACGTCCAAGTGGATCTGGCCGTCAAGTTTGAAGACTTTGACAGCCTCGAACAGTTCACTGTTCTCGATATGGATGAATATCATCAATTCTCCGACCCAACTTAATATTAGTATTGGTATTAATCACCAATCATCCATTCTTATTTATTAGACAACCAATCGTTCGGTCTTGACAAAATGATTTGGCCAATCCAAATGGTAAGGGCTAGGTTGGGCCTCATCGGAGTTGCCGACATATCGGGTCGGAGGCGACACGCAAAATATGGATATGTTAATACAATTTTCAAGATGTTGACATATCACATGCATAAAGTAATTTCTCCGACTTCTCCGACTGGTGTAATCATTTCAGTACACTAGACTCAATTTCGCAGTCCACAATTTGTTTACTGTTATACAAAATCTTGAGCACTAAAGACGTCGACAACTGGCAGGCGATGCAGCTCTGGCGAACTCGCTTCGTCATTACAATACATGCAACAGCCTGTGGGAGGAGACGTATTAAGAGTTATTACTGCTGTAGTATTATAAACTAGTAGTAGTATACTAAATGAACAGAGCAGTAGATAGCATTCATCAATTTCACGCGTTATTTATATATTTACGTAAGCACTTAAACTCAATAGCAACACGGCGCCAACATTCTCCTGTCCCTCAGCATGCGTACCTTTCTACTACTGCTCATGGCTTCGTCCACCTTGGCACCGGTTCCGAACGCGTATCCCCGTCTTACGCGGAACTTCCAGCTGGAGCAGCGCCACGCTGATCCACAATGCAGCCTTCCTGACCTCGGCAGTCGCATCCTCCACCTCCACGAGCTCCATCTTGGCCTCTTCCGCCGAAACCATCTACTCTTTAATCGCGTCGGTCTCTGTCGCAGCCACGATCAAGATCTGTACGGGCAGCTCAGCAATACTTACGAGGTGCAGACGCGCGGTAAAAGCAGCGACATCGCCTGCATAAAACCCGTTCACTTATACCATCGTGTGCAGCCCCACGGCCAGGTATAGGTCGCGACACCGCCACGAGATATCCGGCGGACGCAACACATCCAACCGCTCCACCGTGTTCCGGACGCCACCACGGATACACCCGAGCAACCCCACTGTGCTGGAGATCCGTAATCCGGACCATTTGACGCCAGCAGCGCTATATCTCACTCGCCACGCTACTGCCAGCACACCTGCACGTTGGCCCTCACGCATGTCGAACATCGGCCCGCTCAATGGCGCGTCCGTGAACTTCCGCGTCCACGGACCAGAACATCGACCACACGGCAGCGCTGTCAAACAACGCGCCGTTCACGTACAGATCGACCATCGCCAGCAGTACCTTTCTCACCTTCCCGGCTCTCCAAACCATCCACCCGCTGCCGCCACCCCGTTACCGTTGCTGCTGTGTCCGCCACTCGCACGCCGCCCTTTCGCGGACGTCGCCACCCTTGCTCACCACCTCATTCACTCTGCTCCCTCACGCTCTTCGACTCTAGCTCGCCGCCGTCGCCACCATTGCTGCCACTCCACTCGCTCGTCGTCCGAACGATCTCTCCCTCTTTCTCCCTCTTTTTTTAACATAAAGTAAAAGTGCAATTTAAAAAAATAAATGCATAAATTTTAACAAGTACATAAATTATTTTTGTTTAAACCACGTTTTATGTCACGGTCGGAGGTTGTCGGAGGTCGGAGATTTTATGTTATGGATCCATATGATATGATCCTGGGCATGCCCTGGCTTGAGAAGCACGAGCCCTGGATCGACTGGCGAGGCAAGGCAATCGGTGCCAGCCGCCCTGCGCAGTTCGACAGAGCATTGGTGAGTCATGTTCCCACCTCTGTCAGGACCCGGGGCGCCCGCAAGGGCTGCCGAGTACCAAAGCATCCGGCAGATGCTTGGGAGTCGTCGACGTATATGACGACTCCGAGGATGTTTTGATGGTGGCCGCGCCCAGAAGAAGCGCCGGCCAAGTGGGTAACTTAGGTCCACGGGCGGGTAACTTAGTTCCGCAGACAGCTGCAGCTGTCATGAACACTGAGAACAGCGTGTTCAGAGTGGGTAACAGAGTTCCACACACGGTCGCCCAGACCTTAACTGAAAAGGAAGGCGTTGAACACACTTCCTGTGTGGGTAATGCAGTGCCACACGCGGTCGCCCAGACCTTAACTGAAGAGGAAGGCGTTGAACACGCTTCCTGTGTGGGTACAACAGTACCACACGAGGCCGCGAGTGCCTCGGATGTCGTAGCGACGACATCCCTAGACGTGGGCAGTAAAGCTCCCCGTCACAGACGCCGCCGCCGCCTCAAGTCGGATCCGAACTTCGTTCCGATCGACGTCGCTTCAAGCGACTCGGAGTCCAGGGCCCGGGCTCCTCCGACAAGGCCGGTGGAAGAGTGTTATCACATCTTCGATGGCGAGACTGGTTTACCCGTCAAGGCATCTGGTGTCCACTTGGAACCGTTGCCAGAGGTTGCAGAGATACTGCACCTCGAGGAAATGACGGCTGAGTCTTTCCTGACCAACCTCAAGGCTGGAGAGATTGCTGAGATGGTACTCATGAGACCTGAGACCACTCAGGAGGAGCTGAACGCCTCATCTGTCTTGGACGAGAACGTCCTGGAAGACGTGAACAAGCAGCGTCAGGCGCGCTTGGGTTCTGAGATTCTCAAGAACCCCAAGGATCCGGTGTATCCTTTGGTGACGGAGTATGCGGACGTGGTGAACAAACACCCACCGACCCAACTCCCACCGGATCGAGGCGTACGGCACGAGATTGATCTCGTGCCCGGCACAAAGTATTGTGTCACGAGGCAATGGCCTCTCCCGCGCGAACAGTGCGAGGTCATTGATGCCTTCTTCGCCGCGAAAGCGAAGGCAGGCATGGTGCGGGAGTCGAAATCCCCGCACTCGACGCCGACTTTCTGCGTTCGTAAGCCGAACGGAAAGTGGCGTCTGGTTCACGCTTATAACAAGCTGAACAACGCAACGGTGCCGGCCCAAACACCAATCCCACGAAAGGATGTGCTGTTAAACAACATGGCCGGGAGCGTACTGTACAGTGCGCTGGATTTGGTAGACGGATACTACCAAATCCTGATGCGAGAGAGCGACATCCCGCTCACCGCGGTAAGCACTCCAAGCGGCATGCTTTGGGAGTGGCTCGTCATGCCGCAGGGCTTGTCTAACGCCCCGGCGACGTTCAATCGCCTGGTGACGCAATTGTTCCGCCCTTTGCGTACCTTCGTACAGACGTACTTCGACGATATATTCGTCCATAGCCGTGCCGAGGGAGGCAAGACGGCCATGGAGGTGCATCTAGGTCACCTCCGTCGAGTGTTGGACGTAATGCGAGCAAACAAGCTCTATGCCAACATCGACAAGTGCGTTTTCGCGTCACCAGAGATTAAAGTTCTCGGTTGCTTCGTAAGCAACGTGGGCGTTCGAGCTGACCCAGACAAGGTCAAGGCCATAGCAGCATGCCCGACGCCCCGATCCCAGAAGGATCTTCGAAAGTGGTTGGGCTTGGCCAACTACCTTCACAAGTACAGCGCAGGGTACGCGGGCTTCGCTAAGCTCTCGTCGAGTCTCCTTCAGAAGGACGTCGACTGGCGCTGGGAGCAAGAGCACCAGTATGCTTTTGACAGCATCAAGGCCAGTCTCCAAGAGGCCCGTGTCCTGACCCTAGCGGGCGAGACCAAATCTTTTAGCGTCGTCTGCGATGCCTCCGATACGCCATCGGATGTGCATTGCTGCAGGCCGACACGGCTGGACACGAACGAGTCATCTCCTTCGTGCGCTAGTTAAGGACCCAGCACCAACTGAATCCGGACAGATGAGAGTATCTGGTCCGGCGACAGAGTGTGAGGAGCAGACAGAAGAAGACGATCTTGCTAAGCATCGACGACGATTTGAGGAGGACGCGCATCGCGAAGACCCTGTCGACAATGCCCGCGGTTTCCAGATTGGAGTGTCAGGGAATGCAGATGACGATAGAGCTCCGGCTAAACGTGCACGCGATGCGCGGAAAGGGCACGGGCCAGACGAGCCGATATGACGAGCTCACAAAAATAACGGACACGAACGAAGGACGCGTAGAGAAAAGGGATACGTAGAGCTAACAGATCCGACTCCCAGGTTATCCGAGACCGCGGACGAGATGCCGAGCTAGCGAGGGTACGACGCGATCGAATGACTCCAGAAGACCTGGCAGCTCATCAGGCGTATGATCGAGATGCGCAGGCCAACCACAGAGCCACAAGAACCGAGGAGGATAGTCAAAATGCAAGGATTCGTGATGCAGTGGGACACAACAGTCGCAGGAACGGCATGTCAGATGAGCGGCGTCAAGCTGAGCGTCATGTAAACACAGCACAGCGGAGAGACTTAAGAGGAGGCATAACGGCTGAGCAGCGCCAAGTAGATCGTGATCAGAATACAGCAGTACGAAGAGACCACTGAACGTCTTTAGCGGATGACGTCCGTCAAGCAGAGCTCCGAGGATGTTTTGATGGTGGCCGCGCCCAGAAGAAGCGCCGGCCAAGTGGGTAACTTAGGTCCACGGGCGGGTAACTTAGTTCCGCAGACAGCTGCAGCTGTCATGAACACTGAGAACAGCGTGTTCAGAGTGGGTAACAGAGTTCCACACACGGTCGCCCAGACCTTAACTGAAAAGGAAGGCGTTGAATACACTTCCTGTGTGGGTAATGCAGTGCCACACGCGGTCGCCCAGACCTTAACTGAAGAGGAAGGCGTTGAACACGCTTCCTGTGTGGGTACAACAGTACCACACGAGGCCGCGAGTGCCTCGGATGTCGTAGCGACGACATCCCTAGACGTGGGCAGTAAAGCTCCCCGTCACAGACGCCGCCGCCGCCTCAAGTCGGATCCGAACTTCGTTCCGATCGACGTCGCTTCAAGCGACTCGGAGTCCAGGGCCCGGGCTCCTTCGACAAGGCCGGTGGAAGAGTGTTATCACATCTTCGATGCGAGACTGGTTTACCCGTCAAGGCATCTGGTGTCCACTTGGAACCGTTGCCAGAGTTGCAGAGATACTGCACCTCGAGGAAATGACGGCTGAGTCTTTCCTGACCAACCTCAAGGCTGGAGAGATTGCTGAGATGGTACTCATGAGACCTGAGACCACTCAGGAGGAGCTGAACGCCTCATCTGTCTTGGACGAGAACGTCCTGGAAGACGTGAACAAGCAGCGTCAGGCGCGCTTGGGTTCTGAGATTCTCAAGAACCCCAAGGATCCGGTGTATCCTTTGGTGACGGAGTATGCGGACGTGGTGAACAAACACCCACCGACCCAACTCCCACCGGATCGAGGCGTACGGCACGAGATTGATCTCGTGCCCGGCACAAAGTATTGTGTCACGAGGCAATGGCCTCTCCCGCGCGA
>NW_003303636.1:156217-165718 GCF_000142945.1 Phytophthora infestans T30-4
GGAAACGGATAGACCAGATGATGGTGGCGCACAACCCGTACACACCACGAATTTATCAACGCGCGTTAGATTTTTGATAGATCGTGGTTGGGAGTATGATGCAGCAGATATCAAGTGAGCACGAACGACGTCGAGCGGCAGAGGAAGACGTTGATGACCATGATCCCGTCAATCAATGGGTGGTCCCGTACAATCCGTTCCTGTCGCAGAAAATACAACTGCCACATCAACGTCGAGGTTTGTGCCACGAACAAGGCCATCAAGTACATCTACAAGTACGTCTATAAGGGATCGGACATGACGATAATCACGATTGAAGGCGAAGAGATTCGGGCGAACGAAATTCTTCAGTATCTCCTGGGGAGGTATATTTCGCCAGTAGAAGCTTGCATACGGCTATTCATGCATCCAACACAAGAATCAACACATTCTGTTGTGACGCTACCTATCCATTTGGAAGGAAGGAGCATGTTTGCTTATCGCGAACAAAAGACAACCCCCCCCAGCTTCACAACTGGATTAACCGCGGGGACAGATCAATGCTGACGGCATTTTTCAAGCTTTGCGCGCGTAACCCAGAAGCTACGGCCAATCTCCTGTACAAGGATGTACCGCGGAAGTACAGATGAACGGAACACAAGACGTGGGAACCGTACAATAAGTACGTTGCTTCTCTGGGACGCTTGGTACACGTATCTCCGCAGGACCCGAAGCGCTTCTACTTGCGACTTCCCCTGTGTAACCGACGCTCGCCTAAGCCCTTTGCAAATCTTTGAACGATTGATGGTACTGAGCATCCTACATATCAGCAAGCAGCTTTGGCGCTTGAGTATTTGGAAAATGACGACGAGTGGATACATTGCTTACGCGAAGCCGCCGAGGTCAAGATGCCGTACCAGCTGCGCCAACCCTTCGGTATCATTATGGTTTACTCGATGCCTGGTAACGCCAAAGATCTATGGGACAGGTTCAAGAAGGATATGTCAGAGGATTACGCACGAAGCATCGGGGTAAGAGACGCAGACCTGCATACTGTACGTGAAGAGGAGGTGCGTCTTCGAATGGTGGAGTACAAGGCGTTGAAGAACTTGGCTGATTACTTGGTTTCGAGCCAAAATTCCCTCGACATGTACGGCCTACCTCTGCTAGCCGATTACGACGATGTATCTGCTCAAGTGGACGACCCATGCAGCGTCTGTTGATGTCGTCCAGCAAGAGATTGACGCGTACCCCCAAAACGAACTGGAGCATGTTGCGGAGCAGGCAGACCACTTGAACAGCAATCAGAGGGATATTTTTGACCAAGTTATTGCTGCTGTGAGCAGACCGGTTGGAGGGGAGAAGCTTTTCTTTTTGGACGGTCCGGGTGGAACAGGAAAGTCGTACCTACTCGAGCTAATACTAGCGCACGTTCGGATGCAACGTAAGGGTTGCCATCGCATCATCGAGTGGATTGCAGCCACGCTGTTAACTGGAGATCATACCGCGCATTCGACGTTCCGGATTCCCCTCAAACTAACAGAGACGTCGACGTGCAGCCTTTCATGGCAGAGCCAGAAGGTCGAATTGATTTGTAGCGCGAGTTTGATTATTTGGGACGAAGCGCCGATGATGACTGAGCTTGCTTTGAGGCTGTTGACAGGTCGCTTCGGAGATATTATGAAGGACGAGCTGGAGCCGTTCGGCGGAAAAGGTAATGTGGTTCAGCTGGTGATCACCGCCAGATTCTACCTGTACTGAAGGATGCTACGCGTGAGGAGACGATTCAAAACTTGCTTCAAGTCTTTCGCCGCTACTCGAGCAATTTGGCGTCAAGTGCGGCTAACCGAGAACATGCGTGTCTGCGCCGCCCCAGACGCGGCCAGTGCGGCTGAGCTAGCGGAATTCTCTGGATTTTTACTCCAAATTGGAGAAGGCCGTTACCCAGTCAACCATGAGATCGGTGATGGCCTCCCACGCGATATGTGTATCATTCCAGAACGACGGGTCCAACAAATGACCTCTGATGAAGAAGACGCGAAAATGGAGCCTCCCCCAAGTTTCAGGTTACTCCCCCCGGCGGACGAGGACCACGAGCGAGACGTGGACGAAGTTGAAGAAGACCAGCGAGTCCGCAACGTCAGCGCACTCATAGATGCGGTGTACCCGGGCGTTGATACTGAAAATTTACCCGATGAATACTTCGTTGAGCGAGCCATACTAGCCCCCACAAATGCAAGTGCTCGGCGTATCAACGACATGGTTGCGGAACGGCTGTCGGGTGAAACGAAGGAGTATCTCTCGGTGGACAGCCTCGAAGGGGTCGCGGATGCAAATATGATTGAGCAGGAGTTCTTGAACTCTTTTAACTTCTCCGGTATCCCTCCGCACAGGATTGTTCTGAAGGTTGGAACACCTATCATCATGATTAGAAACCGGAAGTAAAAGAGGCCTCCACCCTACAAATCCGCCCGAAACGCCAAGTACATCGAGCAAAAGAAGCAGCAGAAGAGCAAGTAATTGGAATATATGCCCTTTTAGGCCCCCAGGTTTCTACAAATCTTTATATGTAGTATTCTGGCTGACGGAGCGAGGCTTGGAGTACATACGGTAAACTGACTATGGCGCTGCCAATAGTATTGACGCACCTACAGAGATTAGCGCGTTTTCATATAATAATTAGCGCATGGTATCTACTGTGTACCCTTGCAAGCTAGCTGTTCCTATCTGCATACGCGTCACCGCTAATGGCAAGTACGCTCGGTCACTTGGACGCAAGCAAACACAGTACCACAAAAGCCCACAACATTTATTCCACAAATGTGCGCTCAGAAATCGGAAATACAGAATTGAGTGAGCACTACACGCGACGAATACGTTGCTGTCTACGTAGACACGAGCACGGGAAAGGTAGTAGCCCATACAGTTGGACGTGGCAAGTCAATGTGTCTGTATGCAGTACCGTACTTTAGTGCCCTGTTCAAATTGGTCGAGCTCAGAGCTGGGGATGGTTATACGTGTACCCGTCGCGCGCGTATATATCTGCTAGCAGACGCGCGGTCAGCTATCCTGTATCGCTGCGGTATGGCCTGTGCCGAGGTAGTGACGCGCCTGGTCATATAAACTGATACAGCAGACGCGTAAGAACAGTAAGCCAGCACGACGACGCTAATGTACCGAGAGAGTGACAGTGGCCCTATACATAGGTTTTAACTCTCACGAGCGCGTGGTATACACACGCATTAACGACCTTGCGATATATGCACGGACATATCAAATAGCACGCCGAGTTGATAAGTAGGCAGCAAAAGTACTCCATATAATGTACATGAGCTACATTTCAGATTAAGTCTAAACATCACTACAATTTGTTACTCTGCCTACAGCCATGTAGCTTTGTGTGTTTGGCATACATTTAGGAGCCAGTAAATGCCAGTCGGAAAGGGTCTACGCCATTCTGTCGGTCCGTATCTGTGCACATACGTCAGTAAGAGCGTCAGCTATGCAAGTAAGATCAATGCATGCGAAATATAGAGAAAATGCCCTTCAGTAACATCGTAAAGAGCTCAGCGGAACCATTTCAATGCATAATATTGATGTTTGTGGCGACCATCGACAAAAACCACTTGTCCTAAAAGATACTTCGCGCGAGTAGATGACCAAACCTTACTCTAATAGATCGTCGCAATCGATGAGATGGTGTCGACTGCCTCGCGGCGATGACGTGCAGATGGTAATATGTTTGAGTAGTCGTATTTACTCCAGCTAAAACGGGTATTCCTCACCACGCTTTGCCAATTTCGCAGCATCATTGATACTGAACCGTCTTCCGCACAGCATATATTACATTTGCTACCACGCGCACCTCTTATTCGTGTCGTTTTAGGCTCCCTTGTTTGCACGAAAGGAAGCGCGAACGCTGGCGGTACTCGTAGTTCGCCGGGAGGAACGCGGCTCGGAGCTGTTCCCACAGCTGAGCCAAGGATGTGAAACATCCCAGGGGATGTTGCCTCCAGTGTGTACACCCAACTCTTAGCACGGCCGCTAAGGCTGGAGAGTGCAAAAGCAGCACGAAGTTACTCGGTCGAGATCAGAGCCGCGTCCATCTCGAGCTCTACCCTCTCGGACCCAGAAGTCAACTTCCTTCCCTTCATACGGGCTTAACCTTCAGCCGTATTGGCTTCGGGTGAGGCGGGATTTGCTTCCGCCGGCGGGGCCTCCAGGTTCTCCCGCACATGCGCGATGAGCCCCTGCTCGTACGCGTCGAACGCATTGACGCGCTCGAGCTGCTCAGCCGGGGGTTGACACCACCAGGCTCTGCAGGGTCTCCATCCCGAAGATGCCTGGCACCTTCCGAACCCGACTCGAACTGAGAGTCGTTCATATGGGGAGGAGGTCATTCCTATCCATGGCAACGAACTTTCGGAGAGGTTCAGGTAGTCTATCCCGCGCTTGGCGTGGATTGACTACGAGTGCTACCAAGTGTGACGGGGTCACACAGCACCTTGCGCTAGAGGAAGTTATCTTCCGAGAGTATACAAACTCTCAGTGAACGGCAGTTCACAGGTCCCCTCTTTAATTAAAGAGAGCGAAGTGACCTAAATAAGGTAGATTGTAAACTGAGTATATTTATAGGTAGGTTATGTTTGGTTTTAATACAAACTATAAGTCATCTATAGAAATGCAATGTCGTTGACTGATGGATGGCTTTGAACGACCTTGGTACGCTGTACCAAATATCCCGGAGTATGACGTGTCATACTCCTGAAGTGTGAAGTGTCACACTACATGTAACCAGGGTACACTTAGGACTACGTACCCTGTTACATTTATCAAGACAATATCCGAGTAGATTTAGCTTTATATTAGATGTGTCTTGTATCAAGATCGACTAAATAATTGGGGAAATAAAAAAATTATAAATTAGCTAAGTTCGGTGTTAGGTTTACTTTCGTCTTTTGGTTTTCGCTTCCTGGCACGAATGTAATCTCGGTTCTTATCGTTGTAGGCTTTTTGGTGCGCTGAGCGAGTCTCGCGGGTCTTCAGGAAGTAGCGCTACTGAGCGGCTCTGGTACGCTCGTTGTGTAGCTGATACTGTTCAGGCGGGTATGTCATTATGGCTTTATATTTATTAAACCTTATATCAAAATTGACTTTATATTACTAGCTTTATAATTATCAGGATCAAAACAAATTAAGTTTACTTTATTTTACTCGCATAACCGATCTCATAGAGCGCACCCTCATGTACATCAGATCGCGGCCGTTCGTCTGGTGCATAGGATAGTACATGTACACGTGTTAACAGAATTTTCCCGTAAAAATCAAGTTACAGATGACGTCCGTATTTTTGCCAACGGTTGGCCGCGCGCCCATTCAGCCTTTCAGTGTTGGATTGACCCCGTAAAGGGTATTGAGGGGGGATTTCATGTCCTAGCAGGGTTGTCGCCCATTATGGTTAATGCTCCATCCAACACGAAAAGGTCCAGTACGGCTCTATCTATTTGGTCAGTCACAACGATTCTCTAACTGCGCGTGCGTGTCTGTATAGGTCCCCCAAGACCTACTGCTGTAGCTTAATGGAAAAGTTCCCTTTGTCGGAAGATAGAGGTTCGATTCCTCTCAGCAGTCTATTCTTCGTTATCGACAAGCTACACTACCACAACAAGGTCTTCATCTACGTCAGCCGCCTCGATGTCCCTGGATGGATCAATGCTCTCCGTTGCCACGCAATGCTGCTGCAGGATCTCGATCAGCTCGTGCCAACTCGGTTCTTGAGAAACTTCGCGTGCAGGCGGCGATGGCGTGACGGTATCGCAGAGGTCAGTCTTTCGGAAGCCCGCAGTGATAGTAGCGCTTGACAGGGAGGCCCACGCGCTTTTGATCCAGCTGACGATGTTGTGGCGCTCCGGTGCCGCCATCTTGAAAGCCACGCCAGCTCCAGCAGCTCTAACTTGTGGTAATCGAAACTCAATCCACTCCTTTCGCAAATGGTTCTTGAGCGGTCGATTCCAAGCAACATCAGCAGGCTGGCACACATACGTATATCTAGGTGGAATCTTCATCAGGTGCACGTTGAGAAGCCGAGCAAAGATCATCACATCTTTGCGCCAGTGTCCAGAGAAGTCATCCCACAACAGGAGGACTGGCTCGTGCATATTGGCTCGGTGACCAAAATGCCAAGCCAAAAAGTCGATGGACAGCTCGCTATTCCACCAGCCGGCGCCGTTAGTTTAGATGCGAGTCCCCGCTGCAGGCACTCGAGTTCACGCCAGAGTCTGCGCTCAAAGCCATGGCGGATTGCCACGTTTTCGCGTGCCGTCTCCGGGACGCTGGACGGCTTGGTCTTGAATACGATGAACGGGTCCATCTTGGTGCCATCACTAGCAGCTAGTAGCATCACAGTGGCACGTTCCTTGGTTTTTCCAGCACACTTGACCCACACGGTCTTGGCACCGCGGCTAGTAATTGTGCGTGACGGCACATACTCGTAGTTTATAGCTGCATTATACTGTTAGTGATCCATATGAACTTGATAAGAGAGTAGTAAACCCACCTGTCTGGTCTGCATTGTAGAGTCGGCCTCCCCCTAGCTCTTGCATCTTGGGCACGGACTTTCCCTGCTAAACTCCTCAGCTTTCTTGGCAGCGTCTGCCGGTGTTGTTTGTCCCTCGCGAGTGCGGCGACGGATAGACAACTTGTGGCGGCGAAGAAAATGCTTTCTCCAGCTCCAAGACGCTGCAAAAGCAGCCGATGACGAGCTGCTGCTCCGGTAGACTTCCTGAGCTTGCAGCTTGAGCATCAAGGCCGTCACGGGTACGCCGTCGGCTCTGAGTGGGTTTATCCACCGCACCAACTGCTCCTCCGCCTATACGGAAAGGGTCGTGCTCAAGCCGGCGCGACGGTCACGCTGGTGAAAGCGGGCACCTTGGTTGCACTTTGTCTCGATCACCTGTCTGGCCGTCTTCCAGGCATACACCTGGCGCTTTTTCGTCTTTGCCTCAGCAGAGGTGACTTCTGGAAAGAACAACTCTACAGTATTAGCCATAGTTGACGTATCTAAGTGCTTTAGAACCCTCAATTTGTAGTCGTAGGAGACAGCAGTTCGTTTGTACTGCTGCGGACGAGATCCAAAACCGGTCGTACGCGGCCTTCCCACAATCGCCATCTTTGCCAATGCAAGATGAGAAATGAACAAGCAAAAGGAAGCAGGCATGCATTGTTAATTGATGGCTGGGACGGGGTGTGCTTTATCAGATATTCTACAATGTAAATTTCAATAAAATCGGGTGTGCTTTATGAGTTATGTTTATCTTGTTGCCAGCACCTGAAGATCTGATTGGCTTTCGCTGAGTACGCTTTAAGAGATATGTGCGCTCTATGAGATCGGTTATGCGGTAATACTTTAAATCTGGATTCAATTCTTCCAAGGTCTTCGATCACCAAGAATGTCCGTTGGTGGACTCAGGTATAGATAAAATCCATACTTTGTGTTCTGGGAAGCTGCAGTGGTGGGCAAAGTTCCATCGCTTCATCTTTTACCACAAGGACATTCAACATCTATGTGAAGGCGAGACTTGAATATTTTACTCAATATCGCCTCAGCTTTATCAACATCCGATATAGCTTCAGGGAACTTTGAAATTTGGATGTGTACAGCATCGATCTTTAGTTTTGCTTTATTACACTTTTCCCATTTCTCAGAATGTAGTTGAACATCGTATTTTATTAAATATATACTTATTAGTTTATGTATCAGAACCAACTTACTTTGTATCCACCTATCATTTGTCATCGTCTAGTCTTTTTGAATCTATTTGGGGAACGTTCTCAGGTGGTCGAGCGGTTGTCTCGTTAAAATTGCTCCTTGAGCTTTTATTGTTAAATTTAATAATAAAGAGAGGGGGCGTTGTAAGCTGCCGAAATTTACTACTGCTGTGCTAATAAACATCGTTACTTGAGCCATAAAGATAGATAGTTTTAGATTTAAAAAAAATAGCTCAGATATGTCACTGCTGTAAACCATTGTTTTCTAATAGTTGTTTAGACAGCAAATCCGACACTACTTAACGGGCGGACGTGTCGCCGACAAGAGCGTAGGATACGATTTAATTGGAGCGGTAACGCAACAACACAATACGAGAGGTTAAAATATAGTTGGTTAAGTATACCCCATATTGAAACGCTAATAAACTTTAAGCGTTAATGACATCTTAAAAACATCGTTACACTATCAAATATAAAAACACCGCAGACAACAACAACAACAGCAAGGCGTCTTGCGACGCATTATCCAGATGCTTTAATCATAATTGGCACAGGTTAGAGTTCAGGTATCTATTCTCACTAGACGAAGAAATCCATATAAATTATATATGAGGATCCCTGATGCTGACCCAGGTTATTGAAATTAAAAATATCGAGACGCATAGGAGCATAGCGTTTTTTTATGTATTTATCCCGCCGAAGGCGGGAAGGCCAAAACACGTACTAAACCTAAACTACCGTCGCGTAGCGGCAGCGCTCGGCGAGTACCAATGTAAAGTTGCAGGTGTGAAAGAGGTTCGTGACCATCCTTGTACTGTGTCGTATACCTCCTCTTCCTTCAAGGGTCGGGTAGTCCGCGGCTGTTCAGGGAGTACGGTCTTGTTCAGTGGCTGCAGGAACGGTAGATGGGAACACTAGAGAGTTGAAAATAAGAGTTTGTTGATTGGCTTGGCTTCTTCTTGAGTAGAAGGAGGGAAATATAAGACTGAGAGCTAACCGGAAGAGAGGCCTAACACCTTCTCGACCTTACATACACTACACTACATATTAAAAAAAGGAAGGATTCACTTCGTTTGTTGTCGGCCTTCGTGGGACAACGGAGAGCTTCTGGGAAGGGGCTTGATGTCGCGAGGTGCTTTTAATCCCACGACGCCAAGACTCCGCGTTCTGGGGCCCCTTATAGGACCACCCTAACGGGCTCGGTCAGGGGCACGTGCGTGGTTGAGTTCAACGGGAACCACCCTGACGGAACGGCGGGGTGAGGAGTGATTCCAGGGTCTCGAGTCATCCCGACGGGAGGCAGAGCTCCTGGAATGGCCCCTCCGTCCCCGGGTACGGGACATCCTCCCCGACTTGTCGTTCGTCGTCCTCGGCGAACGGTTCCTCTGCGTACATCTCTCACGTTAGTACTATAGACTCCGTCGTTAGCAACTTCTTCAGACAGGGGAGGTTGGAACGCTTCGGGGTAGTCCTCGGAGCGGTCCTCAACGTAGTTAGGGTCGGCGGCTTGAAAGTCATATAGCACCTCGACATCGTCGTCGACCCGCAGACGTTCGATGTTCCGAGCCTCGGCCATACTACGTTGAGAAGCGTTGCGGTGGGTACTCGTCAATGCTAGTTCGACCAGCACCTTAGGGGAGACAGATTCGGAGGGGGCTCCCCTCGTCGTATTGACGACAAGCGTGAGATACCACACCAGCGACCACCACGACAAGAGTGTCGGCGAGACTGCAGCCGGTCCACTCGAGGCAGTAA
>NW_003303636.1:166529-171739 GCF_000142945.1 Phytophthora infestans T30-4
CTGCTCATTTGGCAAATTTGCCCCGACTTCAGACACAACCCTTCGGCGCCCTCTCTCCTCACCACCCCAGTATAGAGCAGCTCGCGCGGAACGGCCCACGCGCCGCCTCAAGGCCGTCTGGAACGTGGAGTCTTCGGACTCCGACGGCTCTTCTTCAGATGACACTCCGGCCGACGAGCGCTTCTGGATCCCTCATGCGAGACGTCCTAGCTGCAAATGCTAGCTCCATCGGCCTCGAGCTTCTGGACGACATAGCCGCCGCGATCTTGGACGACACGGGGAAGGCTTCGGACGCTCTGACGGGGCCGGTAGTTATCATGCCCAAGCCGCCTCGGCAACAGACTCGCGGGAAGCCGCCTCGGCACCCACGCTTCACGCAAGATGGTCGATTTCCGCTCAAGAGCATCAGCACTGGCTCGACTAAGAGGAAGACGATCACGGAGAGTCCTCGTTCCGGCAAGAAGCGTCCGAGTCACCCGTGGTCTTCGTTCGCGTTACCATTCAAGCTGTCGGACACGACTCCTTCTCCCGTGGTTGATGATCTAAAACGGGTTTACTACGAGGCGGCCGAGCTAGGCCAGGAACCGTACCAGCTGGCGTACCCGTGGCCGGGCTCGCACTTGTGGTACAGCCCTCAAGAGTACCCGCATGTGCACGCTTGTCACTGGCGCTTTTGGAACGAGAACCGTTCCAAGTTCTGGGTTTGGCAGGCGAACGTCCCGTTGAGGACCTCCAACGCGCAGACCCAGCGGCGCAAGGCTAAGATGGCGGCAGTAGTCGCACGCGTCTGGTTCCTGAGCATTTGTATCGAGACCTGGGGCTACTTCGGCTTCCTTCGTCTATTCGAGAGCTGCGCGCATCGTCGTCGCCTTATGTGGATGGGAGGACAGCCTGGCCGGAACGCCCCAGACGCCAAGTCCTACAATGGCCTAGTCATCGACAACTTGTACTCGCGCGACTCAGGAGCGTACTCACGAAAAGTGAAGAACGCTCTCAAGCCGTTCCGGATCGACGAAAGAGGTTTCACGACCATCCCGGAGTTGTTGGAGCATACCGGAGCCCTGGACCCTAATAGCTCGAAGCCCGACAGTCAGCTCACGGACCGGGCATTGGCCCTCGTTCTGCTGGACATTAATGTGGTGAAGTGCTTTCTCAGAAATAAGAGAATGGTCCTGACGCGGGGTCACTATCCCGAATCAGTGACTATTTCAAGTGATTATAGAGGATTTGGGTTGTTTGGCACGGGTGCAAGTTGCCTGTGGTGGATTAGCCATGGCGAGCAGCACCCCGTATGGAATGACGATGGATCTGATATGAGCGATGTACGAGAAGGCAAGATCCACCAAGACTTACCTCGGATCCACCCTTACCTGGATTCACTAAGATGGATATGGGATATACTATACAAGAGTGGATCGAGTGTGGATCCTATGAAGGAAGGATGGTCGGTGCCCTCTGACGGTGGATCTAGTAGCCACGGCTAATGAAGAGTCAAGATCCACCGCGAGGTACCCCGGATCCCATACTTCTGAGTTCGTATCCAAGGAGGGAGGATCCCGCCTGGAGGGACCTGGATCCAGGGTATAGGGATGAGGGATACAGTGGATCTCGAACTTTCGTGGGACAACGGAGATCACAGACGGTTGCGAGATGATGTTGGATGATTGGAGAGCTCGGATCCACGGCGAGTGTACCATTACAGTGAGGTGGATCCAAGCGACCTGGATCCGGATGAGTGTACCCATAATAGGGTGACCATGATGATTACGTCATATATCCGGTGGATCTGAAGATAACACAGCTGGGATGATGGGTCAAGGGAAGAAGGGACATGCAGCCGAGCCTGGTAAGGGATTTAGCAGATGAAAGACATAGAAGGTAGAAACCCAGGCAGGTATAGGCTTAAATATCAATACAGAACTCAATTTGCACAGTATCACGCAAGTGCCTTCCTGCCCTCAAGAACCGGAACTACATTTGGCCGTACGAGCTCGGAGAAGGTTGGGAATTGCGAATCTAGTGTTGGTAGTGATAACTGGATAATACATTGGCCAGATCCTACAACCTAGTGAGCTTTTCCTTTACTCGTGCAGATCCGACAGGTTAACCGAATTTACTACTTGGTCGGTTACACCCTAGAGGCTCTCAACTTTCAAGATCCCGTCACAGGAGGCGGCAAGTACGACTTAAAGGACAACACAAAGGCAAGGGAACACACCCGCAAGGCAACCCTACGGCCAGATCCACGATCTAAGCCCCGGATCCATAAGCTCGAATATTCGCTTAGGATACGGAACCATCCACGGACGCAGAGTGAAGATTTTCCACTGCTGCTCCACCCCATCCCCACGTCTCGCCAAGACACTCAAGCTTCACCACTTGAACTCTTCGGAAGTTACCGAGAGAGCAGATCCCGCCCTACCGACGGGTACACAAGGTGAGGAAAGTTCAGCAGAACACGGATCATCGGGGGACCCCCTCCGTTAGTCGGTGTCTGGGCGCAGTTGGTAAGTTGGATCTGGCAATCTCGCAGATTTTGCTGATCCCGCTACACCACAATGGTGCGCGTGCCCGGATCTTTTGGTGACTCGGGATTTCACCGTGAGTCCCAAGAAGATGCTCAAGTGAAGATTGAGCCAGGGGAAGAGGCGTCGTCGGAGGTCGGATCGACGAAGACGCTGCTGAATGAAACAAGATCCGCGGATCGATGGAGTTTTGGGAGGAACTCTGTCGACGGAAGAGAGGTGGATCCGGATCCGGATCTAGAAGAGAAACCTCTCTATCCTCCCCAGGTCCCCTCGGGGACCCCTGCGGATCTTGACGTAAGTCAAGATCCGCTAACAAAACAAGGGAAAGTGAAGGCGAAACGGTATGCATTTGCAGATTCACCGATTAAGCCAACACCGTACCTAAACCCAAGCCCGCTAGTCGAAGAAACAAGAAAGAAGACGAAAACGAGTAAGACTACGCGGAAGAAGATGCAAGCTCCAGAGTCGGAAGAAGACCAAGCTGGATCCAGGTCAAGCTGGTCCGACAAGGATCTCGAGTTTGTGTATCGCCACCAAGCTTTACGCGACTTCCTGCATCAAGATCCTGTCATGCAGATCCTGAATCCACGACAGATCGAAGATCCAAGGGAACCGGTGAGAGCACCAACGAAAACGGCGAACAAGTTGGTGGCAGTCAAAGATCTATTACGTTTGCTTACGGAGTCAGGCATCGTAGCTGGTGTGTTCGACGCAGAGGATATCTTCGAGCTAGACCTGGATCTCATAGTATCCGCGACGCGGGACCTCTTTGCCAGAGTTAAGTCCATCACCGGAGAAAGGTCGCGCACTATGGAACCAGTGTCATCGCCGAGGATCAGCCAAGCTGCGTCCTCGAACTACGAATCCGCCGCTGAGGATGAGTCAGACACGTCGTCCGAACCACGACGCATGACTTTAGGACCCTCCCAGGCATCCATGCTGGAAGCGCGGGCGAGGGTCCGAAGACAGGAAGCCCCTGTGAACGTGAAGGCTCGGGATCCAGTAGGCCCTACGCGTGATTTGACACAATCCAGCCAGGATCGAGCCAGATCCGGCAAGAAGCCAGTGGGATTATCGTCAGATCAGGCTCGAGGTAATCGCCTCACGGATCCAGTCCCGCCAGTGGACCAGACGGCCACAGGCTCTTCCGACACTTCCGCGGGCACCCTGCAACGGCACTTTGAAGCTGCGATGAATCGCTTCCTGGCCGAACAGGGCATGAGAGCGCCCGTGCCACAAGTGCAAGTGCTCCATGAACATGGAGCACGGGACGTGGAGATGGAGTCAGTAGAGGGGGACAACTCCCATGATGAGCTCGACCCAGACGATCTGGATGGCCCATCCACTTCGTCAGCCGTGGTAGCAACAGCCACAGCCGGGGCAGGTGGATCGTCCATGATCCAGAGGGTACGGATCTCAGCCATATCGGACTTGAAGGAGTTCACGGGCAAGGATCAAGATGAGGACCGAGCGAGAACATGGATCAGCAAAGTCAAGTCGGCCCTCATGAGAGATCAAGCGTCGGATGCTGAGAAGTGTCTGACCTTTGCGGATCTGCTAGCGGGGCCAGCCAGGAACTGGTATCGGCAGCTGGGCAGATCAACCAGGAACAAGTGGCCAGATTTGCTGCGCAGTTTCCAGGCCCAGTACTGTGGATTAGGAGTGTCGGTGGCACGACAATACTACCATGCTCGCCGCAGATCGGATGAATCCCCGTTGGAATATCTACATCGACTAAATGTGGCCGGTCTACGGGCCAAGTTGAAGATCAAGGATGGGGGATCCAAGGTACTGCGGGAACACGTGGATCATTTCATCGAGACGTTGGGAGATGTGGATCTGGCCGACAGGCTGACCCTGCTACGACTTCCTGACGCAGACGAGCTCGAAGAAGTACTGCGGGCGGTGGATCGCGCGAAACACCGCCAGAAGAAGGCGGCGGTCGGGTCCGGCAAGTATCGCCAAAAGGCTCCGACGCCTACGGCCCCAGCTCGACGTGTCCACCAAGTCACGGCGCCCGACTCAGGAACTGAGTCAGGATCCGACGGCTCGGACTCCGACCCTGAAGATTACCGTCGAGTCTGTCTCACTGCGTCCAACGATCGAACGGCGAAGACAGGAGACAACTCTCGACCGGGGGATACCGTACTCGGGGACCGTGGGATGTACAGATCCCGAGATCTCATGGACGGGGCAGCACAAGTCAGGTGTTCGCAGTGCGGATCCCGGAAGCACACTGAATCTGGATGCTGGAAACATCTGGTCTGTGAGAAGTGTGGCAAGAAAGGTCATCCCGGGGATCATTGCTTCTACGTGTGTCGCGGGTGTGGCGAGATTCACGACGTCGGCAAGTGCCCGATGGAAGAATTCTACAACCAGATCCGCCAATGGTTTGATCCAGCCAAGCACCGAGGGATGTTGCCGGAAGTGGCAGAGAAGATGTTAAACTAGGACGGTCGCCGGGTTTGAATCCGGTACGAGCCGAGCGTTCTAGGTACTGCATTTATGCATTTGTGAACAAGACATCGCTAGATCCAGGTAGCAGGACCCTAGATCCAGTCGATAATACACGTGATCTACATGAAGTGTCAGTTGCCAGGGTCTCTAGTTTGCGCCAAGTGGACGAGTTTTCCAGATCCAAAGTCTCTTCAACCCTGGATCTACAAAGAGGAGAGACACGAA
>NW_003303636.1:171839-173535 GCF_000142945.1 Phytophthora infestans T30-4
GTCTGAGCACGTTCATCAACGACTTGACTTCTCGGGGTTGGGCAATATGCCAGACGGAGTGACGATGTGACCAAAAACGCTACCTGGTCGCGTGCCACTTGCACTTTTTCATCTTGAGCTTGAATCCCGCCGACCGGAACCGTTCCAAGACTTGTTTTAGTCGTACTAGGTGGGTAGGAAAGTCTTCGCTAAAGACCACGCAGTCGTTGAGGTACACTAGACAAGTCCGCCACTTAAGGTCAACAAGCACAGTCTCCATCAGTCGTTCGAAGGCCGGTACGGCATTACACAGTCCGAGCGGCATTACGAGCCACTCGAAGAGACCATATTTGCAGGTGAAGGCAGTCTTCTCCACGCCATCAGCAGCCATCGGGACATTCCAGTAGCCGGATGCGATGTCCATCGTAGAGAACAGCTTAGCGTTGCCGAGTACATCTAGAATGTCATCGATGAGCGGCATCGGGTAGCAGTCCTTGATAGTCACAGCGTTCAGTCTTCGATAGTCGATGCAGAACCGTATCCCGCCGTCAGGTTTGCGGATCATAAGCACCGGGCTCGCCCAAGGGCTAGAAGAGGGTCGTATGAGTTCTTGCCTTAAGTATTATTGTATCTCGGATTCCATCACGTCTCCTTCCGCCTTGGACACTCGGTAAGGGGGTTGCTTTATAGGCGAGTGCTATCCAGTATCAATAGAAAACTCGAGCAGGTTCGTCCGTCCGGGGCGCATCGAAGTTTCGACGAACATGTCCTTGAACGGTTGGAGGAACTCCGTGAATATTCTCTTCTGTTCGCTCACCAATTATAGAGCTCGTCCAGGTCGACGTAGAGCTCCTCCTTGCGTACTCGGTCCACCCCCTGGTATGAATTTTTGAGCGACTTCGGTCGTCGAATTAGAGGCGCTAATGACCGAGTGGACCCACAGGTCTTGTGCTCTTTGGTCCCTAGTCTGGGCCTCGCCGGGCAGGGCGGTTTCGTGCTTTACACTCGCAGCGGTTCCTTGCTGAAGCGCCGTCGCGGGGATTACCGTAACACTCGCCAATCTGGTGCTTCTCTTGATGACGGTGTTCTCGATAGAGGAATTGCATACTTCCACGACCACTAGGTCGTTATACACAGTGCACAGGGTCCTAGCAACTTTAATGGAGTCATCCAGCGCAGAAAGCCCCTCTATGATGACGGTGGTCCCGTCGCTCAGTTGACCTAGCACCTCCGCAACTAATAGAGCTTGTCCACCAGGGCAGAGTCGAATGGTAGATGAGATGCGGGACAGGTAAGAGTCTTCCACCCGAGGGGACCCCAGAGGGAACACCTCTCTCGTGTCCTTTAGCGTGACTGTATTCTCGTCCAAGTCCACCACGACGCGAAAGTCCTTGAGAGCGTTGGTGCCCAGGATGGCGTCGACATGTAGTTTAGGTACAACGGCAAACGGTATTCTCTTCTCGACAGAGCCCAATGTCACCGGCAAGTAGATTACTCCTTCTATATCGAGCGCAGACCCGGACACACCGTTCAGACTGCCAACGTAGGGCATTAGAGGAGAGTTAGTTAAGCCGAGACGCTTCAATACCCGCCTATGCACTAGGCACGCTACGGCTCCTGAGTCGATGAGAAGTTCGGCCGGGAGGTTCTCGATAAACCCCCACGATAGAGCTTCCACGCCCCCTACCGATCCGATTACTCGCTTGCCGAGGGGAAC
>NW_003303636.1:173635-186763 GCF_000142945.1 Phytophthora infestans T30-4
GGCAACGCTAGTCAAACCCGAACCGTCGGGTTTAGACTCGTTAGAGGACCGGCTGGATCCGACCGGTGACTTCCCCAGTACCAGGATACCCGACCCCACGAAGACAGAAGGGATGACGGTCGAAGGAGAGTCGCGGTGCCTGGATCCAAGGGTGGATCAGACAAAGACCGAAGATGAACAAGTCTGCTACCGTGAAGGCGGGGATCTACACGCCGAGGATCTTGGAGAAGGTATGGCGGTAATCCCGGAGGTACCACTGACCACAGAGGAGGTCACGATTGATGATATCCAAGTGGATCCAGGGGCGAACGAACCCACTGAAGTGGATCGTCTGCGTCAGAAGATCTGGGAAAGCCGACATCTGCTGATCGGTAAGGGTAATGCGTTACCGCCCGCCGCCCGCGGAGTCAAATGTGACATCGATGTCGGCGACGCGAAACCGATCGCTCAAAGGGTGCGGAAGGTGGCACCTCAGTTCCGAGAAAAACTGTCGGATCTGATTAAGGGCCTGCTGCAAGCCAGGATCATCAGCTTCTCAACGTCCCCGTGGGCGTCGCCGGTGGTAATCATCATCAAGAAGAACGGGGTGGATATACGTCTGTGCATTGATTACCGGCTGGTTAACAGCCTGACTCGATTGATGGTGTATCCGATGCCTCTGATCAATGAGCTGTTGGAAGATTTGGATAAAGTACTCTGGTACTGCTCTCTAGACATGGCCAGTGGTTTCTGGGTGGTTACTATGACGGATCGAGCTCGCGCAATATCCGCATTCATCCCACCGTTTGGCCTGTTCGAGTGGACCCGGATGCCGTTTGGATTGAAGAACGCACCCCAGATCTACCAACGCCTCATCGATAACGCCCTCTATGGGTTCACCCGAATACCGGAGCCCGAAACGGGTGGATCCGGGGAAGGTGACGCAGAAGTGGATCCATTCGAAGCGGGGGAGCCAGGAGATCCTGGGACCCCGTCTGTGTTAGGACGCAGATCTTACATCGACGACATTCTGATCCCGGCGGAATCGTGGGATCAGTTGTGCGAAAGAGTGACATCCCTACTGGAGGCGTGTACTAAGTGGAATCTCTCTATCAGTGTGGTTAAGAGCTATTGGGGGATGCGCAAGGTGGATTACTTGGGCCATCGAGTTTCCAAGGAGGGATTAGAGGCGAATCCTAAGGACCTGTCTTCATTAGCCGATTTGTCCTTCCCACAGTCGTTACGAGCGATGCAATCCTTCTTGGGCAGTTTGAACTACTACAGTCGGTTCATCGAAGATTACGCCCTGTTTGCCGCGGTGTTGTATGAATTAAGAGAGGTAGATTTTGCTGCGATGACCGCTCCAGCTGTCCAGATGAAAATCCAACGAGCTCTGGCCCGGGAGATGTCGGATCCACGAAGGGATCCAAGTGGTATGACGTCAGAAGAGGACCTAACACAGGAGCTGGATCCACTCCGAGACCAACAGAGAGAGGATCCAGTCTGGATAGAGACGACGGATCAGAACTTGGAAAAGGCAGAATCTCGGTGGATCCGAGCTCAACACGCATTCGTGGAACTGAGGAACAGGATCGCGACCACACCTATCCTCCGTCATTTCGATCCGGAACGTCAACCTACGGTAATAGTTTATGTCAGTGACTGGGCAGTCTCAGCAGCTCTGGTGCAAGAACATGAAGGGATCTGTCATCCAGTCACCTTTGTCAGCCGGACACTGAAGCCGAATGAACTGAACTACGGAGCGGTGGAGAAAGAGATACTTGCGCTCCTGCGCGTGTTGGATCTAAATTATAACCTGCTAGTGGGAAGATCCATCCGGATCCTGACTCGACACTCCACGCTAGCCTGGCTGTTCAAGTCGGCCGGGTTGCAAGGACGTTTGGGACAGTGGGCAGCTTTACTCTCACCTTGGACGCTGGAGATTGTGAAATGTTCGAAAGGGGAAGACGAGATCCTGGGAGTCTTGGCCGCGAGCATCACTCCTCGAGCTAAGATGGATGAGGCGCTGACTAGGATCGCCCCTAAGAAAGAGCCCAAACGCCGGATCCAGATCCCGATCCCGACGGTACAGGTGGATGAGGATCTATACGTCCTGAGTTTCGATGGATCCGCTCGTGTACGACGCGGAGGAGGAGCATACAGTGCAATACTGTGGAGACTGCCCAGATGGGAAGTTGTACGGGCCAGATCCACTTACGCGGAAGGCCTCACCGTCAACGAAGCGGAGTATAACGGACTCCTTCTGGGTTTGGATTTACTAAAGGGACAAGATCCAAAACGGCTGGTGATTTGTGGGGATTCAAATTTGGTAATCAGACAGGTGCGAGGTGAGATTGACTGCAAGGCCCCGGCCCTAACACTGTTACGGCAGAAAGTGATGATCCACCTGCGTGGTTGGTTGAATCACGAGTTGGTGCATGTCAAGCGAGATTGGAATGCCAGTGCGGATAGTTTGGCCAGTGCCGCTTTACGGAATCAATGTGGTGTCGAAGTGGAGGGAGAAGCCGAACATCAGGATCTCGTTACGTTGAACCGACTTGACGAAGTGGTGGTAGTTGGATCCGGGAAAAGGACAGTCCAGGTGATGGCTGTCACTTGGTCCAGAGGAAGGATTGGATCCAGCCCCCCGATCCTCGAGGAAACATTCGTGAAGAGAGTTCGCATCGAGCGGATCCTGAAAGCACAGAATGAGGAAGCGTGGATCCTGGGACTAAAGAAGTATCTGATGGGGGATGTACGAGACTTAAGTCGGGAGGATGCCAAATCCTACAGCGTTATCGCTACGGATTACGCAGTGGATCTGAACGACTTGCTCTTCTATTGCCCCCCTACGAAGAGAGTCCACGAGGATCGGGATGGATTGATGAGATTGGTGATGCCAGAAACTTTACAACAGGATGTCCTACACCACTATCACGCTAGCTTGGAAGGCAGACATCAGGGTATTGGTCGGACCTACCAAAGGATCCGGGAATGTTTCCATTGGAGAGGACTATTCAAGAAATGTACAACGATATGTCGGTGAATGCGTGGATTGTGAGACGGGCAAGGGCAGACCTACGATCGAAGGGGAGTCACCTGGGAATATCCAAGCGACTTACCCTTTCCAGATCATAGCCATGGATCATATCCCCTCGTTGCCCAAGTCGTTCAAAGGAAACACGGAATTGTTGATTTGGGTGGACCTGTTTACCGGATATGTGATTGCCAAAGCTAGTGCGTCTAGAACTGCGCAAACCATTGCGGAATCGTACGAGGAGTGTGTTTTCCGAAGATTTGGTGCTAGCGAAATGATTAGACATGATCGGGAGCCAGGCTTTATGTCTGATTACTTTCGAGCATTCAACCGGATCCTGGGGCAGCGACAGCGAGCAACCATGGCATATCGTCCCCAAGCTAACGGGTCGGCCGAGCGCATGGTACAGACGATCACGAGAGCACTCAAGATGTATGTCCAGGATTTGGATCAAAGGGATTGGGATGAGTACGCAGAACGGCTCCCCTTCGCGATGAACACCGCCCAAGACAGGATCCGGGGTGATACACCATTTTACTTGGTACATGGGTGGGATCCCAAATCCACCCTAGAAGCGGCCATTCCAGTATGCAGTACCAAGAAGAGAAACCGAGATCCAAGGCGATGGCGATACCAAGTCCAGAAATACTACCGGCAAGCTAGATCCCAGGTGAACGAACGACTGCGGAGTGCGATACAGGATCGAGCGGATCGACACAACGAAGACGCCCGTCCACATCAAATCCAAGTGGGATCGCAGGTGTGGCTTTATTTGGATCGAGTGAAAGAAGGGTACGCTCGCAAATTGGCCCATCTATGGCATGGACCGTTCCGGGTGAGAGAGAAGATTGGAGAACATGCGGTGAGGCTGGAAACGGCAGGTACCGAATATCGCCTGTTCCCTGTAGTACACGTATCCAAGCTGAAGTTGGTCAAAGAATATCCGGATCGGCCGCAGATCCGTCTTTCGGTAGATGCATCCGACCGCGTCGACTTCGACGAAGTTCTCCTACCGGAAGACAGTTGGAATGTGGATCTCGAAGCCGACGAGTTCGAAGTCGAGAAGATCACCGATATGAGATCGGGGAAGCGAACTAGATACGGACGGATTTACCGTGAGTTTCTGGTGCATTGGCGTGGATATGACGAACCTAGTTGGGTAGACGAGGCAGATCTGAACTGTGGAGCATTACTCTATGATTTCTTGAGGGATCGTACGAATCGTAACAGATTCGGCGTGATGCAGTCTCATGAAGAAGAGTAGGGAGGGGACCCATGGATGTGAGTTGGTCATATCGATGGGAGGATGAAGAAGGACCCACAGGAAGGGTGTGGGTCAGGAGGAGGAGGATCGCTGATATGAGTTGGTCACATCGGAAAGAAAGAGAAGACGAATCCACAGGGTGGATTAGGAGGAAGAAGTGAATGTTTATGCATAAGAGTGACGTTTTACGTGTGAGGAGTCCTGCTTGATTTCGAGCACGAGCTTTCAAGGGCCCGAACTATACTGACCCGATTGAACCTGGGTCATTGGCGCTAGATCCGGATGAAATCCAGGCGCAGACCCAGCCCAGATCCAGGTGTACACTGAAAGGGTGGATCTAGCCCAGATCCAGGTGTACACTGAAAGGGGAGGATCTAGCACAGATCCAAGTGTACGCTGTAGGGGGTGAATCCAGCCCAGATCCAGGTGTACGCTGAAAGGGTGGATCAAGCTTCAAATCCAGGTGGGAGCATGAAAGGGTGGATCCAGCCCAGATCCATGTGTACACTGAAAGGGTGGATCTAGCCCAGATCCAGGTGTACACTGAAAGGGTGGACTAGATTTCTCAACCGACGAAGGAATGTTGTAAGCATATTCAAGTAAGAAAGTGTGGATTATAATAGCTTATGCAAAAGGCTAGCTCGACCCAGTATCCAGTCGCTAGTTACTGCTACGAAAGGAATCCACGAAGGCGGAAACTGGGGCGTGGTGTCGAAGAATGATGAGGATCAGGTAGTCTTGGGCTGAACATTGAAGAACTTGCTGACTAGACGCTGGATCTGGCGTCCTGGGTGTTGGCTCAGGTCCCCGCGAAACTGGATGCGCCAAGGCTCGGCTTCGTCGATCTCTCGCAAGGCTTCCAATAGGCTCGTGGGTTCTGGGCGATGGAGGTTGGGATCCTCCAAGTTGGCTTGACGGGATACGGATCCCGGAAACCAAGCTACCTTATCCCCGCGTCGGGGAAGATGCAAGAAGGATGGATCCAGCAAAATATCCACGTCACACCAACCGTCCTGGATTGCTAACACGAGGATCACAAGGACTCTCTTCCAAGCTCGGCCTGCATGGCTACGCCGGTTACCACGCTGCTTGTTGAAGTTGGACAACCAGGTCGAACCCTTCAATTGATTCCGAGAGATGGGGAACCGGTGAGTGCCCTCCCATATAGCAGCCCGGTGCTTGACGAATCCGCCCCACTTACCGTCGGAAGAGGAGCAGAAACGCTAGCAGCCTGAGAGGGCCCCGACAAAGGAGGAAGTGGATCCGAGACGGCAGCTGTCACCAGCGCCAGTCGTCGACGTGCCAAATCGCGCTCCGACAGGCCGCAATCGCGCTCCAGGATCAGCTGTTGCTGCTGAGTTTGGGCTGCGGAAAGTTGATCCTGGAGTTTCGCGGTGGTCGCATCTGCTTTCTTCAATTTGTCACCTAGATTGACAATAACAAGTGAATATGGAGTCACTAGCAAGGGCTAAAAGAGGATCCACGTACTCATGCGGCGAAGCTTGGATTCCAGCTCCGTTAGCGCACGCTCGGCATCCGCCCACTCGGTAGTCGCCTTGTCCCGCTGGAGCTCGCTGTCTGCCAGTTTCGTTTGGATCTCGTCCCGCAATCGAGTCATACGCACGAATTCTTCAAGCGCGTAATCTCGTCCGGCAGACGCCCTCTCGAGCGACTCCTTGGTGTCTTGCAACTCCTCAGAGAGTTGAGCCAGGGCTACATCCGGCGACGAGGGAGGTGGATTTGGCGCGGGGGACCCTCCACGCGCCGACCCTAAGGCGGATCCGTCATGGGCGGATCCCACATAGTCGTTGGTCACCACCTCCTCCTGGGTCAAACGCAACTCGTCACGGAGGCGGTCCAAGCTCACATCCGCAGCTGCCCTAGCAGTCTGGGAATCCTCCAGATCCCGTTCGAGGTCGTGGATCCGGGATTGGAGTTGGTGGATCTCAGATCCGGCGAGTGCCATCTCCCTAAGGAGATGGTCGTTGTCATCTCGCATAACGTCTCGTTGACGGGAGGCGCGATCCAGCCGTCCGGTCAGGTCGCGGATCTCGACCGCCTGATCAGCCAACAGGAGTCGCAGGTCCTGCGACCGAGAGGCCGCACGGTGCTCCCACCCCTGGATCTCCATCGCTTGGTCATGGATTTGGGCCCGCAAGGTCTGAAGTTGGGTAGTGTGTAGAGACGCAGCTTGGTCTTGGGCATCTTGAGCCGTCTGGAGCTCCGCCGTCAGGGTTTGCACCTGATCGGAAAGAGCCTGGGCTAGAACCCGCAGATCGGTGGGCGACATGGAAGACGGACTGGCCGGAGGTGTGGTGGATGGGACCTTGCCCGACGATTTGCCGGTACGCTTGGCGGGAGACATGTGTCGCGAAGGAGAGAAAGCGGTTGTGGATGCTGGTGATGCACGTCGTGGACGCTGTTGTGCAGCGCCGACCACGTACAGGAGGCGATTGTGGTGAAGTGCTTTCTCAGAAATAAGAGAATGGTCCTGACGCGGGGTCACTATCCCGAATCAGTGACAATTTCAAGTGATTATAGAGGATTTGGGTTGTTTGGCACGGGTGCAAGTTGCCTGTGGTGGATTAGCCATGGCGAGCAGCACCCCGTATGGAATGACGATGGATCTGATATGAGCGATGTACGAGAAGGCAAGATCCACCAAGACTTACCTCGGATCCACCCTTACCTGGATTCACTAAGATGGATATGGGATATACTATACAAGAGTGGATCGAGTGTGGATCCTATGAAGGAAGGATGGTCGGTGCCCTCTGACGGTGGATCTAGTAGCCACGGCTAATGAGGAGTCAAAATCCACCGCGAGGTACCCCGGATCCCATACTTCTGAGTTCGTATCCAAGGAGGGAGGATCCCGCCTGGAGGGACCTGGATCCAGGGTATAGGGATGAGGGATACAGTGGATCTCGAACTTTCGTGGGACAACGGAGATCACAGACGGTTGCGAGATGATGTTGGATGATTGGAGAGCTCGGATCCACGGCGAGTGTACCATTACAGTGAGGTGGATCCAAGCGACCTGGATCCGGATGAGTGTACCCATAATAGGGTGACCATGATGATTACGTCATATATCCGGTGGATCTGAAGATAACACAGCTGGGATGATGGGTCAAGGGAAGAAGGGACATGCAGCCGAGCCTGGTAAGGGATTTAGCAGATGAAAGACATAGAAGGTAGAAACCCAGGCAGGTATAGGCTTAAATATCAATACAGTCCTCAATTTGCACAGTATCACGCAAGTGCCTTCCTGCCCTCAAGAACCGGAACTACATTGGCCGTACGAGCTCCGAGAAGGTTGGGAATTGCGAACCTAGTGTTGGTAGTGATAACTGGATAATACATTGGCCAGATCCTACAACCTAGTGAGCTTTTCCTTTACTCGTGCAGATCCGACAGGTTAACCGAATTTACTACTTGGTCGGTTACACCCTAGAGGTTCTCAACTCTCAAGATCCCGTCACAGGAGGCGGCAAGTACGACTTAAAGGACAGCACAAAGGCAAGGGAACACACCCGCAAGGCAACCCTACGGCCAGATCCACGATCTAGGCCCCGGATCCATAAGCTCGAATATTCGCTTAGGATACGGAACCATCCACGGACGCAGAGTGAAGATTTTCCACTGCTGCTCCACCCCATCCCCACGTCTCGCCAAGACACTCAAGCTTCACCACTTGAACTCTTCGGAAGTTACCGAGAGAGCAGATCCCGCCCTACCGACGGGTACACAAGGTGAGGAAAGTTCAGCAGAACACGGATCATCGGGGGACCCCCTCCGTTAGTCGGTGTCTGGGCGCAGTTGGTAAGTTGGATCTGGCAATCTCGCAGATTTTGCTGATCCCGCTACACCACACACCTGATCCACTCGTGTATAGTATATCCCATATCCATCTTGGTGAATCAAGGTAAGGGTGGATCCGAGGTAAGTCTTGGTGGATCTTGCCTTCTCGTACATCGCTCATACCAGATCCACCGCCATTTCATACGGGGTGCTGCTCGTCATGGCTGATCCACCACAGGTAACTTGCATCCGTGCCAGACAATCTAAATCCTCTCTAATCACTTGCAATTGTCACTGATTCGGGATAGTGACCCCGCGTCAGATCCATTGTCTTATTTCTGAGAAAGCACTTCACTACAGTTGTGGGAACATCCTAACTACATTTGTAGCTAGGGTTCACGTGGGAATTCCAACACCACACCTTTCTCTTCAGTTAAGGTCTGGGCGACCGCGTGTGGCACTGTGTTACCCACACAGGAAGCGTATCCGACGTCTTCCTCTTCGGTTAAGGTCTGGGCTATCGTGTGTGGAACTCTGTTACCCACCCTGAACACGCTATTGTCAGTTTTCGTGACAGCTACAGCTGTCTGCGGAACTAAGTTACCCGCTTGTGGACCTAAGTTACCCACTTGGCCAGCGCCTTCTCTGGGCGCTGCCACCATAAAAACATCCTTGGAGTCGTCATATACGTCGACGACTCCCAAGCATCTGCCGGATGATTTGGTACCCTGGCAGCCCTTGCGAGCACCCCGGGTCCTGCCAGAGGTGGGAACATGACTCACCAATGCTCTGTCGAACTGCGCAGGGCGGCTGGCACCGATTGCCTTGCCTCGCCAGTCGATCCAGGGCTCGTGCTTCTCAAGCCAGGGCATGCCCAGAATCATATCGTAGGGATCCATGTCGAGAGCAGTAAACTGTTTGAGGCTGTCAAAGTCTTCAAACTTGACGGCCAGATCCACTTGGACGTTGGGGACAGTGACGACCTTCCCGTCGGCCAGTCGCACTGACACCGTCCCGTTGCCCTTGCTTTCTCTCAAAGCATCGGACAACTTGTTGCTATTACGAGCAACCGTCTGGCGGCGTGCGAAATTCTTCGACGCCCCAGAAACGATCAAGATTCTAAAGCGATGATCGTATCCCCGTACACGATAGTGTACTACGAGCAGCCTGCCGCTGCTCTTCGCCGATTCGAGAGTGCGAAGACTCTCAGGGGCTTAGTCCCCGTGGTACGCGCCACCCGGGTACCCATCACGAAGACTTAGTTCTTCCCCAGTAGGGAGCCCGCCTCTACTGGTTCCCTGCGTTCCCCTGTCCCCGGGATCCTGGCTTCTGCCAGCGACCCTTGAGGACGGGCTTGGGGAAAGACCGTCGGCGGAGTCTTTCCGCGGGACAGTCGCGCTTGAAGTGGTCTATCTTCCCGCAGCCGAAGCAGCGGATGTCACGCTGTTCGGCGGACCCGAGCTCCATGGGAACTGGTCCGTTGGGGCTCGTTCGACCGGGAGCCGACAAGAAAATCCCAGGCCACGCTGAGGCGGCGTACGCGCCTGGCGGTGACTGTACTCTTCTTGGAGAGTTACTTGAATCGCTTCTTCAAGGGTGTTTGACTGCACTCGGAACAGCTGAGTGCGTGCGGGGCCCACTCGAAGGCCGTCCATGAACACAGTCATCTTGATGTGTTCGTTGAGTGGGTTTCCCACTAGGGACGCCGTGAGCTCCCGAATCTCTTGCACGTACTCGTGCAGCTCACGCCTCCCTTGTTTACACGAGAGGAAGCGCGAACGCTGGCGGTACTCGTAGTTCGCCGGGAGGAACACGGCTCGGAGCTGTTCACACAGCTGAGCCCAGGATGTGAAACATCCAGGGGATGTTGCTTCACGTGTGTACACCCAACGCTTAGCACGGCCGCTAAGGTTGGAGAGTGCAAAAGCAACACGAAGTTGCTCGGTCGAGATCAGAGCCGCGTCCATCGCAAGTTCTACTTCTCGGACCCAGAAGTTAAGGTTCTCGCCTTCCTTCCCTTCATACGGCTTAACCTTCAGCCGTATTGGCTTCGGGTGAGGCGGATTTGCTTCCGCCGCCGGAGCCTGCAGGTTCTCCCGCACATGCGCGATGAGGCCCTGCTCATACGCGCTCAAGCGCATTGACGCGCTCGAGCTGCCCGGCCGGTGTTGACACCACCAGGCTCTGCAGTGCCTCCATCCCGAAGATGCCTGCCATCTTCCGAACCGACTCAAACTGAGAGTCGTTCATATGGGAGAAGTCGTTCCTGTCCATGGCAACGAGCTTCGGAGAGGTTCAGGTAGTCTACCCGCGGTGGCGTGGATTGACCAACAAGTGCTACCAAGTATGACGGGGTCACACAGCACCTTGCGCTAGAGGAAGTTAGCTTCCGAGAGTTTACAAACTCTCAGTGAACGGCAATTCACAGGTCCCCTCTTTATTCAAAAGAGAGCAAAGTGACCTAAATAAGGTAGATTGTAAACTGAGCATATTTATAGGTAGATAAAGCTTGGGTTCAATACAAACTATAAGTCACCTATAGAAATGCAATGTCGTTAACCAATGGTTGGCTTTGAACGACCTTTGAGCTTTGTACCAAATATCCCGAAGTATGACGTGTCACACTTCATGTAACCAGGGTACACTTAGGGCTACGTACCCCGTTACATCCTCCCCCACTTATGTTCGGTTTACCGACCAATCAGAATGAAGAGGTGTTCGTCACAAACTTTCATTCTCAAAGTCGAAAACCATCGACTTGGCCGCGCGAGCGCGGCGGTGGCTCACTTCACAGTTAGAGCCTCGAGCAGCAGTCTGTGCGCTCTTCTTCTAGGTCTTCCACTTCGACCGTTTACTATGCCTCGTGGAACTGCAAAGAGCGGTGCTAAGACACGCTCCAAGGCTGCTACCGGGAAGGCGCAAGCCAAGAGCACTAAGCCTCACGACAAAGGCTCGGCACTTAAGGAGGCTACTCAGGTGGCCTCCGAGGCGATCGGCCCACCGGGCGACAAGGTTGTGGGCAAGCGAACCAGCAAGCGCCGCAGTCCGTCGCCCTCGGCCTCAGACAATCGTCCGAACCCTCGGTTCGTAGAGCGTGAGTTCAACTCTGGCAGTGAGAACGAAGCCGAGTCCGAGAGCACGTACGATGCTCCTGCGGGCTCTGCGGGAGGGCACAGTCCAGTGCCCAGCGAGCACAAGGATGACAGCGTGCAGTCGCTCGCTAGTGATCAAGGTGATCACAGTCCCAGAACGTCTGTGCGCTCTGAGAGTCCGGCCGTCAAGGCTAAGGGCACTCCCAAAGCTGGTGGTGATGAGGAAGAGAATCCTTGCAAACGTCTATCGCTTGCCGAGGGTCTTGCGCGTGCTAAGGCCTCTAAAGCCGAAGGCGCCAAGCCCTCAAAGAAGCGTACAGCCTCTAAGTCTCCACTCCGCGAGGAGAAGGAGACTTAACACTCCCATCGGGGCATCTTCGACGCCTCGGACGAAGAGGAGGAGAAGGAGGAAGAAGAGGAGGAGGAGGGTGCTATCGCTGAGCCCCGGGAGGTCTCGAATGACCTCGACCAGCAGCAGGAGGAATTCCAAGCTGCCCAGCGTGTGCGTGGGGGTTCGGTGGTGGCACCCGTCAGCCAGGGAGCTGCCATCAACTCAAGAGAATATTGGCCTCCCGAGGAGAGCTCTGGGGCTGACCTCTTCTTAGAGGTTCTCGTCGCTCCTCGTGGCCTTGTGGGCGGCCACACTTCTAGGGGCATCTACGAACGTGCCCTTGTTCAGAAAGAACAGTTGTTCGTTGACAACTTGGAGACTGCTCGGTGTGTGCTTCTCGCGCCACACCGCATTCCCCTTAAGGACTTCACGACTTGTCGTAAGAAGCCCGAGACCCGGGGTGGTCTCTATCCTCTTTGGGGTTACCCCTGGGTTATGCCCGAGGACTGTCCCACCTGGCGTTCTTGTGAGGACATGCTCTGGGCATGGGTGGAGACTCTCAAGTACTCACCCACGGAGTTACGGGAACTCCATGAAGATCAGCTGCTGTCCCGCATCCTGGACCAGCGTGATCTTCGTGTGAGGTTTGCCCACTTGATCAGCAAGCGCATGCTGCCAAGGGACATCCTGAAGCGCGCGGCTTCTAGAGCTCACGATGAGCGCGGGTATGGAATGTATTCGTCATCCGTACCCCGTTCGGGCAAGAAGCCCCGGACTACTTATGAAGCTGCCGCCGCTTCTGTTCCCAGATTGCGACAGCATTCGGGCAGTCAATCAGGAGCCGTTCAATCGGCTCCCACGAGTTCTCGGAGTGGGCATAACCCCTCCACTTCACGAGGAGCTGTCGCTTACCGCGACGCCGTTGCTCCTGGAGGGTCCGCTCCACGTGGAAGTGGACTTCTCCATTCCGGTCAAGCAGGGGCGGAGGTGCCCTCGTACGAGTACGAGTACTCGGCGCCTCCCGAAAGCCACTCTCGTCCGAGTGCTCCGACTGTGGGTCCGACACAGGGCCCTGAGGCTGACCGCCTCCGTCAACGTGTCCTCGTGCTTGAGATTGCACTTGGCCTCGGGACTGGCGGTGATGCTGCCGCCCAGGCCGGGAATCAGGGCGAGATCGCTCGTCTTGCGGGCCGCCTGGACCTGTTGGAGCGAGAGGTCGCGAGCCTGCATCTGCGGGTGGATCGCCGGGCCTCTTCGTCCGATCTGGACAAGGCCTTTCGCATGATCCGACGGATCGAGGCTCTGCTGCCACGTCCGGAGCCGCCTGCGGCACACTCCCAGACGTACGCGTATGGTGCGTACCCGGCGTCCTTAGCGTACTCGGCGTATGGCTCCGGGGTCCGTTCATACGGAGCCCCTCCGGCGTACGGTCTTGACCGCAGCCTTGCCGTTCCGACCGAGGCTTGGGTGCCTGCTCCGACGCCCTCGTCGACGTCTGTGACCGGCCCTCGCTTCGAGGAGCTGGGCCAAGGTGGGTCTGCGAGTCAGCAACCCCCTGCTGATCAAAGTACCGCTTAAGACGTCCAACATAGTGTGGTGTAGCGGGATCAGCAAAATCTGC